>NW_018392111.1:2890-9565 GCF_900095145.1 Mus pahari | reverse complement strand
ATATGATTTTAAATCTGAATCTTGCTTTTCGAGTGTGTTGGGGTATCCAGGACTGGCTGAGGTGAAAGCGCTGGTTTCTGATGATGGTGAGTGGCCTTGGTTTCTGTTAGTAAGATCCTTATCTTTGCCTCCCCCAATCTGGTAATCTCTGGTGTTAGTTGTTATAGTTGTCTCTGGTTGGAGCTTGTTCCTCCTGTGATTCTGTTAGCCTCTGTCAATAGTCCTGGAAGTCCAGCTCTCTCCTGAGTCTCAATGGTCAGAGTACTCTCTGCAGACCTGCTCTCCTCTTGTGGGGAAGGTGCACAGAGGTCTGGTGTTCAGACCTGCCTTCTGGCTTAAGATGAAGGCCTGAGACCCGGTCTGTCCCAGAAGATGTGTTTCTTCTGCAGTCTGCATACTCACCTATACAGACTGGTATCCAATGGACCTGGGACACAAGATAGCTTCTTCTGCTGCTCTGATGGTCAGAGCCCACCCGGGCAGCCACCTCTCCACTGGTGGGGGATGGTGCCCAGATGTCTGGAGGCTGAAACGTGGTCTGTCCCAGAAGCTGTGTCACTTCTGCCTGTCCCAGAAGCTGTGTTGCTTCTGTAGCCTACTCGCTTAAGCAGTCTGCTCGCTCACCCTCCACAGTCCAAATGTTCACATGCACAGACTGTCTCCGAGGGACCCAGGATACAAGATGACTCCCTCACCTGCTCGGGTGGTCAGAGCCCTCCCTGGCAGCTACCTCTCCTCTGGCATGGAAGGTGCCCATATATCTGGAGCCCAGAATGGGGCCAGTTCTAGAAGCTGTGTTGCTTCTGCAGTCCACACTGCTCACCTGCTCAGACTGGTCTCTGAGGGTCCCGGGACACAAGATGGCTCCTTAATGTGCTCCTGCAGTCAGGGTCCTTCCAGGCAGTCACCTCTCCTCTGGCTGGGAAGGTGCCCGGATGTCTGGAGCCTGAAACAGGGTCTGTCCCAGAAGGTGTGTTGCTTGTGCAGTCCACTCACTCACCCTCCGCAGTCCACGCATTCACCTGCACAGACTGTCTCCAAGGGTCCTGGCACACAAGATGGCTCCCTCACCTGCTCTGGTGGTCAGAGCCCTCCCAGACAGCCACCTCTCCTCTGGCAGGGAAGGTGCCTACATGTCTGGAGCCTGAAAAGGGGTCTGTCCCAGAAGGTGTGGTGCTTCCGCAGTCCACACTGTACACCTGCTCAGACTGGTCTCTGTGGGACCTGGGACACAAGATCAAAAGAAAGCATTTTCAACAAATGGTGCTGGCACAACTGGAGTTTATCATGTAGAAGAATGCGAATTGATTCTTGCTTATCTCCTTGTAAAACACTCAAGTCCAAATGGATCAAGGAACTCCACATAAAACCATAGATACTGAAACTTATAGAGGAGAAAGTGGGGAAAAATCTCGAAGATATGGGAACAGGGGAAAAATTCCTGAACAGAACACAATCGCTTGTGCTCAATAACAATTTTACAATCTTAAGATTGAGACACAAATGGGACCTCATAAAATTGCAAAGCTTCTGTAAGGCAAAAGACACTGACAATAAGACAAAAAGGTCACCAGCAGATTAGGAAAGGATCTTTACCAATCCTAATCCCAATAGGGGACTAATATCCAATATATACAAATAACTCAAGAAGTTGGACTTCAGAAAATCCAATACCCCTATTAAAAAATCGGGTACAGATGTAAACAAAGAATTCTCAACTGAGGAATACTGAATGGTTGAGAAGCACCTGAAAAAATGTCCAACATCCTTAATTATCAGGGAAATGCAAATCAAAATAACTGGGAGATTCCACCTCACACTAGTCAGAATGGCTAAGATAAAAAATTCAGTTGAAAGTAGATGCTGGCAAGGATGTGGAGAAAGAAGAACACTTCTGTGGGGCAGTGGGCTATTCCAGACAGCCTGGTTTCCAGTCGAGGCTAGATCTTGAACTCCAGGACCCAGTAGTGATAATTCACTTACATGGGAAGGAAGAAGTTCTCTCATGTCTCCTGGACCCTGACTCTTTTTAGAGTTACCAACCCCCACAACCCCCACAAGACAGTCGTGGCTATCAGCTACTTTTGAATAGCACCAATTCCTCCCACATGCACATAAGGTTTTCCCCAAACTCTCAGACCAAGCCAATGAGAGGGGCTTGCTGTCAAACCATAAATCATTGCCAGAACTGTATATAGAGAAAGCCAGGCAGGGAATTAAAGGTATGCATGAACTATTCCTTTGTCTGAGCCTTTTGTTCCAAGAGCTGTAACACTTGGAAAGAGATCTTCTCTCCTGAAGAGCTTAGGCAAAGGGATGGATCTGGAAGATATCATCCTGAGTGAGGTAACCAAATCATAAAAGAACACACATGATATGTACTCACTGATAAGTGGATATTTGTCCAGAAGCTTAGAATACCCAAAATACAATTTACAAAACACATAAAAGTTAAGAAGAAGGAAGACCAAAGTGTGGATACTTTGTTCCTACTCATTACGAGGAAGAAATTACTCATGGAAAGATTTACAGAGACAAAGTTCGGAGCAGAATCTGAAGTATTGACCATCCAGAGACTGCCCTACTTGGGATTCACCCCATAAACAACCACCAAACCCAGTCACTAGGCAGAAGCCAACAAGAGCCTGCTGTCAGGAGCCTGATATAGCTGCCTCCTGTGAGGGTTTGCCAGTGCCTTGCAAATACGGAAGTGGATGCTCACAGTCATACATTGGACTCGGCACAAGGTACCTCATGAACGAGCTAGAGTAAGTACCCAGGGAGCAGAAGGGGTCTAATGCCGCATAGGAGGAACATCAATATGAACTAACTAATATCTCCTGAGGTCCTTGGAACTATACCACCTATCAAAGAAAACACATTGTCGAACTTGTGGGTATAGCTATATATGTAGCAGAGGATGGCCTAGTCGGTCGTCAATTGGAGGAGAGGCCCTTGTACTTGTGAATTCTCTATGCCCCAGTATAGGGTAATGCCAGGACCTGGAATGGGAGTGGGTGCATTGGGTAGCAGGGCAAGGGGAGAGGGGACAGGTGATTTTCAAAGGGAAAACTAAGAAAGGGGATAATATTTGAAATGTAAATATAGAAAATACCTTAAAAAAAGCATCCAGTGGAAAAAAGGACAGCAGTTCAACAAGTTGTGCTGGTTCAACTGTTGGTTACTATACAGAAGAATGCAAATTGATCCATTCTTATCTCCTGTAGAAAGCTCAAGTCCAAGTGGGTCAAAGACCTCCACAAAAAATTGGAGATAACGGAACTAATAGAAAATAAAGTGGGGAAGAGGCTCATGCACATGGGCTCAGGGGAATATTTCCTGAACAGAACACCAATAGTGTATGCTCTAAGCTCAAGAAGTGACAAATGGACCTCATAAAATTACAAAGCTTCTGTAAGGCAAAGGACACTGTCAATAGGACAAAAAGGCAACCAACTGCTTGGGAAAAGATCTTTACCAATACTACATTTGATAGAGGGCTAATATCCAATATATACAAAGAACTCAAGAAGCTAGGCTTCAGAAAACCGAATAACCCTATTCAAAATTGGGTACAAAGCTAAACAAAGAATTCTCAACTGAGGAATATCGAATGGCCAGAGGCACCTAAAGAAATGTTCAATATCNTTAGTCATCAGGAAAATGCAAATCAAAANAACCCTGAGATTTTCTACTTCACACCTATCAGANTGATTAAGATCAAATCTCAGGTGACAGAAGATGCTGGCAAGGTTTGGAGATAGAGGAATTCTCTTCCACTGCTAGTGGTATTGAAGCTTGTACAACCCCTCTGGAAATCAGGTTGGAGGTTCCTCCGAAAATTAGACATAGTACTACCAGAGGACCCAGCTTTACCAATCCTGGGCATAAGATACTCTAATATGTAATAAGAACACATGCTACTCTATGTTCATAGCAGCCTCATTTATAATTGCTGGAAAGAAATCAGATGTCACTCAACAGAGGAAGGGATACAGAAAATATAGTGCATTTATAGAGTGGAATACTATGTATCAATTAAAACCAATGAATTAATAACATTCTGAGGCAAATGATGGAGCTAGAAAAATATCATCCTGAGTGAGGTACCCAACCCAAAAGAACACACATAGTATATACTCATTAATAAATTGATATTAGCCCAGAAGGTCAGAATACCACAGATACAATTCACACATGAAATGAAGCTCAAGAAGAAGGAAGACCGAAGTTTGGATATTTCGGTCATTCTTAGAAGGGGTAAGAAAATATGCATGGGAGGAGATACAGAGACAAAGTTTGGAGCAGAGACAGAAGGAAAGACCAATCAGAGACTGCCCTACCTGGAGATCCACCCCATATACCATCACCAAACCCAGACACTATTGTGGATGTCAACAAGTGCTTACTAAGAGGAGCCTGATATAGCTGTCTCCTGAGAGGCTCTGCCAGTGCCTGACAAATACAGAGGTGGATGATTTCAGCCAAACATTGAACTCAGCACAAGGTCATTGATGGAGGAGCTAGAGAGAAAGGTTCAAAGGAGCTGAAAGAGCTTGCAGCTCCACAGGAGGAACAACAATATGACCCAACCACCTCATAGCTTCCAGGGACTAAACCACTAACCAAAGAGTACACATGAGGTACCCATGACTCCAGCTGCATATGTATCAGAGGATGGCCTTGTTGGACATCAATGGGAAGAGAGGCACTTGGTCCTGAGAAGGGTCGATGCCCTATTGTAGGGGAATGGCAAGACAGGTTAGTGGCTTTCAGTGGGTTGTAGAGCAGGGGGAAGAGGGATGGGGTAGGAGGTTTTTGAAGAGGAATCCAGGAAAGGGGATAACATTTGAAATATAAATAAGGAAAATATCTAATAAATCAAGAGGAAAAACCAAAACAATACAGAACAAAAAACTCCCAATACATGAGAATGTCAGCCTGTGTCTGAAAGGTTAACTGACAAGCTTAACTGCTCACTGCTCTTTTTAACTTAATGGTGGACAACTTTGCTCCCATCAAGTCTTCCATTGTTTTAGGGGAAAAGGGGTTACTAAGTCTAAAGGAGTGCCTTAATAAATGGCAGATCAGAGGCGAATAAATGAGTTAGCAGTTCAGAGCACTTTTTGTTTTTGCAGAGGGCCCCAATGTGGTTTCAGCACCCACATCACCTGGCTCAAAACCTCCTGTATCTCCAGCTCCCTGGTATCTAATGACCTCTTCTAACTGCTAAGGGCACTCACACTTACACCACTCCCCCATGTACACAATTTAAAATGAAAATAAATGATTAAAGGAAAAGAAATAATACCCCAGTCTGGCATGGTTTCTCTCCTTGTACCAGGAAGCATGCTCACAGAAGACTGATGACCTAAGTGTGATTCCCAGACTGGACCTGGTGGAAAGGAAGAACTATCCTCTGCAGGCTATCCTTTCACACACACACATGCATACATACACGCATACACACACACACACACACACACACACACACAGACACACACACACACACATAGACAAACACAGTACAGTAAATGTCTTTGGTTAACATTATTTTTTAGAGAAAAATTTGTATTTATTAATTTTTTTCTATTTCCAGTATAAATAAGCAACTGTAAACACTCAGGGACTGAAAAATTAAAGGAGGAAGCTGAGAGTGGAGGGAATAGTCAGGGATGTTGTCAGGAAGTGAGGGGAGAAGGGAGACATTTCCTAAGATAAATATGTGTAATAAAACTTAAATGATAATAATTAAAATAATCCTGTATTTTGTTGGGAAATAATTAAATTAGAAGGTATGAAGGATGGGACTCACATATCTGTTTATAAACTTGTTTCATTATTTGAGTTATTTTCCCAAATAAGCCTAGAGCTCTGTGCTGAGATGTCAGAGAGTAAGAGAGAACTGAGAGACTGAGCCTCAGTGAGCTGCAACCCTAGGAGGTTTTTGTTCAGCCCTGGAGCACTGTGGGAGGAAGCTCATTACCTTGCTGACAGTGATAGGTTGCAACATCATCATCCTCCACAGGATTGATGGTGAGGGTGAAGTCTGTCCCAGACCCACTGCCACTGAACCTGGCAGGGACCCCAGATTCTAGGTTGGATGCATCATAGATTAGGAGTTTGGGTGGTTGTCCTGGTTTCTGTTGGTACCAGTGCATATATGTACCCACACTTTTGCTGGCTCTGCAGGAGATGGTGGCCCTCTTTCCCAGAGACACAGCTAAGGAAGCAGGAGACTGGGTCAGCACAATGTCACTAATGGAGCCTGGAATGATAAACACACAGACTGTTGTTATATACTTATACATACCTTACAATCAGAGGACCTTTTAGTTTAAAAATTTAAGAATAATTGTAGACATCATGCTGAGAAACCAGAAAATCGAGTGGAATGAGGAAACTTAAAACCAATGACAAGCCAGGTGTGGTGGCACACACCTATAATCCCAGCACTTGGGAGGCAGAGGCAGGTGGATTTCTGAGTTCGAGGTCAGCCTTGTCTACAGAGTGAGTTCCAGGACAGCCAGGGCTATACAGAGAATCTCGATCAAATAATGACAAATGCACTAAGTATAATGATCAAGAACCCAGAAATAAGGTGAAAGTCAAGATGGCCACAGAGTTGGCTCCCAACACTTCTCTGCATCCTCACCTGGAACCCAGAGCAGCAGC
>NW_018392111.1:0-1280 GCF_900095145.1 Mus pahari | reverse complement strand
ACCCTAAGTATGCACCTTTATTCCCAAACCTGGATGTTAAAGTTGGTTTGTAGAACTCCATGTTTGAAATTTATATCTAATTAGGTTGCAGAAAAATTGATGAGTCAGAGAAAGATTTGACAGAATAGAATATGCCCTGCTCTTATGAGAACAGAGTTGTAAGGGAAGCTATTTAAGAGAGAGATAGTAAAGTGCCATGGACTGGACTTAGTCGGTCCCTCAACCCTCGGGAGAATCAGGGTTTTGATACTCAGGTGGACAAGGAGTCTATGGGATGACAAACAGACATGGACACCAGAGAGAGTGCTGTATCTGAATCTAATGTCTCAAAGTGAGCATCAGACTTATAATACAGAAGAAAAACAAGGAAGTTAGGTAATACATCAGCCAAGGTACATCGAGATGCATAATGGCTCTTCACACAAAACAGGGAAAATGCATACATAAAGGCTACCAGGAACCAAGCAGTGTTTACAACTGAGATAAGATCAGCTCTGTCTAAAATCAGCTATACACAGGAGCCAGGTGAAAGGGTTAATACACCTAGGTGCAATTCTAGTCTATTGTATAACACATTCCCAGGGGTCCATTAGTAAATACCTAATTATGCTATTTCTCTGGGCCTAGTGAAAAACATGCACCAGGGAAGTTCTGTTGCACTAACCTTTTCATGAATACTCTAACTCCTTTCTTATAATACAGAAGAAAAACAACTCCTCCTTAAAACATAACCCACTTTCTTTCAACCATTTTGTAATGTAGGCTGCCATTCATGTCTGTAATGAGAATTCTAAGTTTACTACTTTGAACTAACTCTGAGTTTTCTAGAGCCTCTCTGGCAAACTGCAATGCCTGATTTCTAACTATCAACACTGGAGGCATTACATATGACTGAGTAGCAGTACCTTTGATATAACACCAACTATCGCAAGGACAAATCTGGAGCATTCCTGCTACAGGATGCCAAGGTTCCAGGAGACTAGTTTCCATGAAACTTTTTGCCTCAGGACCGCGTCCAAGCTTTTGGGCTTGCCACTCAGCCTTCACTGGAGTGGGTATGGCAGTAAAGGAAGAAGAAAGTACAGTACAGGAATACAGTAGAGTTTATGAAGAGCAGTAGAGTTGAGAGGAAGAGCAGAGCATCACAGAGGGGAGAAGGAGGCAGTTTTGCTGGGAGATNCTTACAGAGACAGAATGAAGTGAGAACCAACTAGACACAGGTAAAGACAGAATGAGCAAGAGACTGAAAAGGAGTCAGAAGATTAGGAAAGATTACTAGA
>NW_018392110.1:6120-10154 GCF_900095145.1 Mus pahari | reverse complement strand
ACACCTAGAAGCTATTGTCTAAACCTGAGAGTTGCTGATTTGCAACTGAATAAAGTACCTGGCCCTTCCCAAAAAAGTTTGTTATCCTGTTACTGTTCAAGTGTTTGGCTTTTGTTTTCAAGCAGGTCAACTACCCCCAAGGTGTGCAGCCAGTGCTAGTTAGACTCATCTTCCTGCCTGGTTCGGCATCTAAACATATATATTGTGGTTTGGTCTGATTTTTCTTTATAAACAAATTTGGAGGACAAGGTTAACGCCCTTAATAAGTGGTGCTGGCATTAGGGCAAGATGTTAAAAATATGTTGGTTAGGCTAGATACTAAGTGTCATGCTTCCTTCCATTCTGTTTGTGTCTCACCATTACCTTATGATACAACCTTTGATTGGAATAATACTAAAGTTCAATTGCAGAGTGTTTGGACTTGGTTCAGTTAAAGGCATAAAATTCCAGATATTAGCAAAAGTCATTTGGACACTTAAAACATTGATAAATTGGCTATATTTTGAAACTTCGACTAAAACTAAAATTAATAGGGAGAATGCCACCACCACTCTAGTAGTGACTCACATCAGGCCTAAAAACCTAGAGGAGTCCTGAGGAAAAAAAGTCTCGAAAGAGACTCAGCCTCCGAGAGTCCTGGCATTTCCAATCACATATTACAGGAATCCTATCCGCATGTTAATAATGCCTCTGACAGAGCCAAGTCCAGGACATAGCTTAGAGTAATATACCTGTGGAAGTTACGTTCATATTCTAGTATTTACCAAGGCCTAAAAAATAGGGGAATTGTGGTTTTGCTTTGGCAGAAACACCCAAATCAGGTTTTTCTGCTGGGCCCAAAGGAATCAGCATAATTGAGGATTTACTAAAGGACCCCTGGTGGTTAGATTAAATTCTCACTAGCTTTGCACCGGGCTTCCCCCTAGGTGCCTGGTCCAACCCCTAGACTATAGATCAGTTCGAGAAAATCTGCATCAGGTGTGGCCACCAGCTACCACGGTTCCTGGGCAGGATGATAGAGCATAAATATATGTTGTGCCAGTCCAGCAAAAAATTTTTTTAAATATTAAGGGCAGAAATGTTGGGGTCTCCCATCTCCTTGTTGCCACCAGGCCTACCTTGCTGTTACACTAATCACTCTCCTTCAAAGCACCAGCCCCCTACAGGCGCTGAAACCCACTAGAGAGTTGCTGTGTCTCCACCGCCTACCAAGAGAACATCCCCGGATCTCCCAGAATGCAGCATCCTTGGACCGCCTACGCCAACAGACATTCGTCCCTGCCTCGATACTTGGACCCGCCTACAATCGGACTACCACCAGCAAATTCAAAGACTTAGGAGGGGGCTGGGGATCTTTCCATGTTATTTAAACGGAGTTCAATTATTTAAACTTTGGAGCCTCGAATAGAAAAACCTTGTCCTGGCTTCCATTTTCCTCTCACACTTTCCATTTCAGCCAGCCTGCCTCTCAGGATGAACCCAGACCAGATAAAAGTGAGTTTTGTCGGAAACTCACAGAGAATCTCAGCTGCAGAAGATGTCATAGAGAACATGGGCAGAACAATCAAAGAAAATGCAAAATGCAAAAAGATCCTAACTCAAAAAATTCAGGAAATCCAAGACACAATGAGAAGACTAAACCTTCAGATAATAGGAGTAGATGA
The DNA here is from genome assembly GCF_900095145.1 of Mus pahari. NCBI lineage: Eukaryota > Metazoa > Chordata > Mammalia > Rodentia > Muridae > Mus > Mus pahari. The sequence continues at coordinate 8,490 of NW_018392110.1, read as the reverse complement.
GAAGGAAGATATTCAACTTAAAGGGCCAGCAAATATCTTCAACAAAATTAAAGAAGAAAACTTCCCGAAACTAAAGAATGAGATGCCCATGAACATAAAAGATGCCTATAGAACTCCAAATAGACTGGACCAGAAAAGAAATTACTCCCGACATAATAATCAGAACAACAAATGTACTACATAAAGATAGACTATTAAAAGCAGCAAGAGAAAAGGGCCAAGTAACATATAAAGGCAGGCCTATTAGAATTCCACCAGACTTCTCAGCAGAGACTATGAAAGCCAGAAATTCCTGGACAGATGTGATACAGACCCTAAGAGAATACAAATGCCAGCCCAGGCTACTATACCCAGCAAAACTCTCAATTACTGTAGATGGAGAAACCAAAGTATTCCATGATAAAACCAAACTCACACAAAAACTTTCCAGAAATCCAGAAATTCAAAGAAAAATTAAGGGAAAACCCCAATACGAGGAGAGAAACTACACCCTAGAAAAAGCAAGAAAGTAATCCTTCAACAAACCTAAAAGAAGACAGCCACAAGAACAGAATACCAACATTAAAAACAAAACAAACAAACAAACAAACAAAAAAACAGGAAGCAACAATTACTTTTCTTTAATTTCTCTTAATATCAATGGACACAATTCCCCAATAAAAGGACATAGACTAACAGACTGGCTGCACAAACAGAACTCAACACTTTGCTGCTTATGGGAAACCAAACTAAGGGAAAAAGACAGACATGACCTCAGAGTGAAAGACTGGAAAACAATTTTCCAAGCAAATCGCCAAAGAAACGAGCTGGAATAGCCATTCTAATATCAAATAAAATTGAATTCCAATCCAAAGTTATCAAAAAGTCAAGGAGGGGCACTTCATTCTCATCAAAGGTAAAATCTACCAAGATGAACTCTCAATTCTGANTATCTATGCTCCAAATGCAAGGGCATCCACATTCATTAAAGAAACTTTAGTAAAATTTAAAGCACACACTGCACCTCACACAATAATACTGGGAGACTTCGACACCTCACTCTCACCAATGGACAGATCCTGGAAACAGAAACTAATCAGAGACACATGGACACTATCAGAAGTTATGAAACAAATGGATTTAACAGATATCTACAGAACATTTTATCCTAAAACAAAAGGATATACCTTCTTCTCAGAACCACATGGTACATCCACCAAAATTGACGATATAATTGGTCACAAAACAGGATTCAACAGATACAAAAATAGTGAAAGTATCCCACACATCTTATCAGATCACCACAGACTAAGGTTGATCTTCAATAACAGCATAAATAATAGAAAGACAACACTCACGTGGAAACTGAGCAACATTCTACTCAATGATTCCTTGGTCAAGGATGAACTAAAGAAGGAAATTAAAGACTTTTTAGAGTTTAATGAAAATGAAGCCACAACATACCTAAAGTAATGGGACACAATGAAGGCAGTCCCACAAGAAAAACTCATAACCCTGAGCGCCTTCAAAAAGAGACTAGAGAAAGCATACACTAGCAGTCTGACAGCACACCTAGAAGCTCTAGAATGAAAGGAAACAAATTCACCCAAGAGGAGTAGANGGCTGGAAATAATCAAACTCAGGGCTGAAATCAACCAAGTGGAAACAAAAAGAACTATGCAAAGAATCAACCAAACCAGGAGCTGGATCTTTGAGAAAAACAACAAGATAGATAATCCCTTAGCCAGACTAACTAGAAGGCACAGGGACAGTATCCTAATTAACAAATTCAGAAGTGAAAAAGGAGACATAACAAGAGAACCTGAGGAAATTCAAAATATCATAAGATCCTACTACAAAAGGCTATAATTAACAAAAGTAGAAAACCTGGATGAAATGGACAACTTCCTAAACAAATGCCAGGTACCAAAGTTAAGTCAGGATCAGATAAACAATCTAAACAGTCCCATTTCCACTAAAGAAATAGAAGGAGTCAACAATAGTTGCCTAACCATAAAAAGCCCAGGACCAGATGGGTTTAGTGCAGAGTTCTATCAGACCTTCAAAGAAGACCTAATTCCAACTTTCCTCAAACTATTCCACAAAAGAGAAACAGAAGGTACTCTACCCAATTCATTCTATGAAGTCACAATTACTCTGATTCCTAAACCACACAAAGATCCTACGAAGAAAGAGAACTTCAGACCAATTACCCTTATGAATGTCAATGTAAAAATACTCAATAAAATCCATGCAAACCAAATCAAAGAACACTCCAAAACGGTCATCCATCATGACCAAGTAGTCTTCATCCCAGGGATGCAGGGATGGTTTAATATAAGGAAATCCATCAACGTAATCCACTACATAAACAAACTCAATAACAAAAAC
>NW_018392110.1:3290-5385 GCF_900095145.1 Mus pahari | reverse complement strand
AACTGCATAGTACAGCTACAGCTACAGACAGGTAGATCAATGGAATACAATTGAAGACCCAGAAATGAATCCATACACCTATGGTCACTTGATCTTTGACAANGNAGNTAAAACCATCCAGTGGAAAAAAAGACAGCATTTTCAACAAATGGTACTGGCACAGCTGGTGGTTTTTATGTAGAAGAATGCAAATTGAACCATTCTTATCTCCTTGTACAAAGCTCAACTCTAAGTGGATCAAAGACCTCCACATAAAACCAGAGACACTGAAATTTATAGAGCAAAAAGTGGGAAAGAGCCTCAAAGATATGGGCACAGGGGGAAAATTCCTAAACAAAACAGCAATGGCTTTTGCTGTAACATCAAGAATTGACAAATGGGACCTCATAAAATTACAAAGCTTATGTAAGGCCAAAAACACTGTCAATAAGACAAAAAGGCCACCAACAGATTGGGAAAGGATTTTTACCAATCCTAAGTCTGATAGGGGAGTAATATCCAATATATACAAAGAGCTCAAGAAGCTGGAACTCCAGAAACTCAAAAAACCCCATTAAAAATGGGGTACAGAGCTAAACAAAGAATTCTCAACTGAGGAATACCTAAGGGCTGAGAAGCATTTGAAAAAATATGCAACATGCTTAGCCATCAGGGAAATGCAAATCAAAACAACCATGAGATTCCACCTCACACCAGTCAGAAAGGCTAGGATAAAAAATTCAGGTTACAGCAGATTCTGGCGAGGTTGTGGACAAAGAGGAACACTCTTACATTGCTGGTGGGACTGCAAGCTTATAAAACCACTCTGGAAAACTGTCTGGTGGTTCCTCAGAAAACTGGACATAGTACTGCTGGTAGATGCAGCAATACCATTCCTGGGCATATACCCAGAAGATGTTCCAACTTATAATAAGGACACAAGCTCCACTATGTTCATAACAGCCCTATTTATAATAGCCAGAAGCTGGAAATAACCCAGATGTCCCTCAACAGAGGAATGGATATAGAAAATGTGGTACATTTTCAAAATGGAGGAGTACTCTGCTATTAAAAACAATCAATTTATGAAATTCTTGGGTAAATGGATGTATCTGGAGGAAATCATCCTTAGTGAGTTAACCCAATCACAAAAGAAGTCAGTTGATGTGCACTCACTGATAAGTGGATATTAGCCCAGAAACTTATAATACCCAAGATACAATACCCAAACACAAGAAAATCAAGAAGAATGGAGACCAATGTGTGAACACATCATTTCTCCTTAGAATAGGGAACAAAATACCCATGGAAGGAGTAATGGAGACAAAGTTAGGAACTAATTCAAATGGATGGACCATCCAGAGACTACCCCACATGGGGATCCATCCCATAATCAGCCACCAAACACAGACACTACTGCATATGCCAACGAGTTTTGCTGAAAGGACCCTGATATAACTGTCTCATATGAGGTTATGCCAGTGCATGGCAAATACAAAAGTGGATGCTCACAGTTATCTATTGGATGGAATACAGGGCCCCCAATGGAGAAGCTAGAGATAGTACCCTAGGAGATGAAGGAGTCTGCAACCCTATAGCAGGAACAACAATATGAACTAACCAGTACCGCCAGATCTCCTGCCTTTAGCTGCATATGTAGCAGAAGATGGCCTAGTCGGCCATCACTGGGAAGAGAGGTCCCTAGGACTTGCAAACTTTATATGCCCCAGTACAGGAGGACGCCAGGGACAAGAAGTGGGAGTGGGTACGTAGGGGAGCAGGGCAGATCAGAGAGTATAGGGAACTTTTGGGATAGTACTTGAAATGTAAATAAATAAAATATCTAATTAAAAAAAAAGAGGTAGAAGCCATTAAAGAGGAAACACAAATATCCCATTAAGAGTTACAAGAAAACACTACTAAACAAGTGAAAGAACTGAAAAGAACCACCCAGGATCTAAAAATGGAAGTAGAAACACTAAAGAAAACACAAAGGGAGACAACTCTCAAGATAGAAAAACCTAGGAAAGAAATCTGGAACCACAGATAAGAGCATCTGCAACAGAATACACGAGATGGAAGAGAGAATCTCAAGTGCAGAATATTCCATAGAAAA
>NW_018392110.1:0-3199 GCF_900095145.1 Mus pahari | reverse complement strand
AAATATCTTCAACAAAATTATAGAAGAAAACTTCCCTAACCTAAAGAAAGAGATGCCCATGAACATACAAGAAACCTACAGAACTCCAAATAGACTGGACCAGAAAAGAAATTTCTACTAACACATAATAACCAGAACAACAAATCCACTAAATAAGGATAGAATACTAAAAGCAGTAAGGGAAAAAGTTCAAGTAATATAAAAAGGCAGACCTATCAGAATTACACCAGACTTCTCAGCAGAGACTATGAAAGCCAGAAGATCCTGGACAGATGTGATACAGACCCTAAGAGAACACAAATGCCGACCCAGGCTACTATATTCAGCAAAACTCTCAATTTCCATATATGGAGAAACCAATGTATTCCATGACAAAACCAAATCCACACAATATCTTTCAACAAATCCAGCACTTCAAAGGATACTAAAGGGAAAGTTCCAATACAAGGAGGGAAATGATGCCCTAGAAAAAAGGAAGAATTTAATCCTTCAACAAACCTAAAAGAAGATAGCTACAAGAACAGAATCCCAATTCTAACAACAGAAATAATAGGAAGTAACAATTGCTTTTCTTTAACATCTCTTAATATCAATGGACTCAATTCCCCAATAAAAAGACATAGACTAACCAACTGGGTGCATAAACAGGACCCAACATTTTGCTGCATACAGGAAACCCACCTCAGGGACAAAAACAGACACTAACTCAGAGTAAAAGGCTGAAAAACAGTTTTCAGTGCAAATGGTCTGAAAAAAACAAGATGCAGTAGCTATTCTAAGATTGAATAAAATTGACTTCCAAACCAAAGTTATCAAAAAAGACAAGGAGGGGCACTTCATACTCATCAATGGTAAAATCCAAGATGAAGCCAGGCATGGTGGCACACACCTTTAATCCCAGCACTTGGGAGGCAGAGGCAGGCGGATTTCTGAGTTCAAGCCCAGCCTGGTCTACAAAGTGAGTTCGAGGACAGCCAGGGACACACAGAGAAACCCTGTCTCAAAAAAATAAAAAAATCCAAGATAAACTCTCAATTCTGAAAATCTATGCTCCAAATGCAAGGGCAGCATCCACATTCATTAAAGAAACTTTAGTGAAGCTCAAAGCACACATTGCACCACACAGAGTAATAGTAGGAGGCTTTAACACCCCACTCTCATCAATGGACAGATCCTGGAAATATAAACTAAACAATGAGGCAGTGAAACTAAAAGAAGTTATGAAACTAATGGATTTAACAAATATCTACAGAACATTTTACCCTAAAACAAAAGGATATACCTTCTTCTCAGTACTTCATGGTACCTTCTCCAAAACTGACCACATGATCCATCACAAAACAGATGTCAACAGATACAAAATTATTGAAATTATCCCATACATCCTATTAGATCACCACAGACTAAGGCTGATCTTCAATAACAACATAAATAATAGAAAGCCAATGTTGAGGTGGAAGCTGAACAACATTCTACTCAATGATTATTTGGTCATGGAAGAAATAAAGAAAGGAATTAACGACTTTTTGGAGTTTAATGAAAATGAAGCCACAACATACCCAAAATTATGGGACACAATGAAAGCAGTCTTAAGAAGAAAACTCATAGCTCTGAGTGCCTCCAAAAAGAAACTAGAGAGAGCAGACACTAGCAGTCTGACAGCACACCTAGAAGCTCTAGAACTAAAAGAAACAAATTCACCCAAGAGGAGTAGACAGCAGGAAATAATCAACTCAGGGCTGAAATCGACCATGTGGAAACAAAAAGAACTATGCAAAGAATCAACCAAACCAGGAGTTGGTTCTTTAAGAAAATCAACAAGATAGATAAAACCTTAGCCAGAGTAACTAAAGGGCACAGGGACAGTATCCTAATTAACAAAATCTGAAATGAAAAGTGAGACATAACTACAGAACCTGAGGAAATTCAAAGCATCATCAAATCCTACTACAAAAAAGGCTATACTCAACAAAACTGGGAAACCTGGATGAAATGGGCAACTTCCTAAACAGATACCAGGTTCCAAATTTAAATCCAGATCTGACTAACAATCTAAACAGCCCAATATTCCTGAAAGAATTAGAAGCTGTCATTAATTGTCTCCCAACCAAAAACAGCCCAGGACCAGATGGGTTTAGTGCAGAGTTCTATCAGACCTACAAAGAAGACNTAATTCCAACTCTCCTCAAAGTATTCCAACAAATAGAAACAGGAGGTACTCTACCCAATCCATTTTATGAAGCCACAATTACTCTGATACCTAAACCAAACAAAGATCCAAAAAAGAAAGAGAACTTCAGACCAATTACCCTTATGAATATTGATGCAAAAATACTCAATCAAATTCTCCCAAACTTAATCCAAGAACACAGCAAAACGATCATCCATCATGATCAAGGAGGTTTGATCCCAGGGATGTTAAGATGTTTCAATATATGGAAATTCATCAAGGTAATCCACTATATAAACAAGTTGAAAAACAAAAACCACATGATCATCTCATTAGATGCTTAGAAAGCAATCCACGACAGCCATTGCAGTATATTGAGCTCCATAGAGACAGCTCCAGGGTAAGTGTGAGCCGGACAGGCACTGGGCGACTCTGTTCCTTGTGGAAGAAAATCAACTAAACATGGGCAAAGGAGATCCTAAGAAGCCAGGAGGCAAAATGTCCTCATATGCATTTTGTGTGCAAACCTGCCGGGAGGAGCACAAGAAGAAGCACCCAGATGCTTCTGTCAACTTCTCAAGACTTCTCCAAGAAGTGCTCAGAGAGGTGTAAGACCATGTCTGCTAAAGAAAAGGGGAAATTTGAAGATATGGCAAAGGCTGACGGGCTTGTTATGAGAGAGAAATGAAAACCTACATCCCCCCCAAAGGGGAGACCAAAAAGAAGTTCAAGGACTCCAATGCACCCAAGAGGCCTCCTTCGACCATCTTCTTGTTCTATTCTGAGTACCACCCCAAAAATCAAAGGCGAGCATCCTGGCTTATCCATTGATGATGTTGCAAAGAAACTAGGAGAGATGTGGAACAACACTGCAGCGGATGACAAGCAGTCCTATGAGAAGAAGGCTGCAAGCTGAAGATGTATGAGAAGGATATTGCTGCCTACAGAGCTAAAGGAAAACCTGATGCAGCGAAAAAGGGGGTGGTCAAGGCTGAAAAGAGCAAGAAAAAGAAGGAAGAGGAAGATGAG
>NW_018392109.1:70096-74891 GCF_900095145.1 Mus pahari | reverse complement strand
AGTAGGCACTGTGTCTATTGCTCTTGGCAGAGTAATTACAGGAAAGGAAGGGGAGTGTCAGTAGGCACTGTGTCTATTGCTCTTGGCAGAGTAATTACAGGAAAAGCCAAAGCTTTGGTCCTGGGGGCGGTAACACTTGTAGCATTCGGCTTCTCCAAGGGTGTGGAAGATCTGCCTGAGGCTTCCGCGCGGGTACTGTCCCTTTAAAAGAGCCCAGGAAGGTGGCAGGAGAGGAAGGTATTTGGCTGGTAGGGAGGGAGCCCCGATACGGGCGCAGAGGGGAGTGTTGGCCATCCAGGCTTGCGACAGGGAACCGCCACCTCCATTGGGGAACCGCTGCCTCCTCCTCCTCTCCTCCATGAACTGAACTCAGTGCCCAAATACTACACGGTCTTTTAAAGACAGGAATAATTAGTGGAATCTGGTCAGGGAGCACATCCTCTGAAAGAGGTGGATAAAGAGGAACTGACTGTGGTTTGCGGTTTCAGCAAGGCATGTCTATAATTACTGAAGAGGGGCGCAAGGGACCCTGTTTCTTGGGAGTGAGTGCCCCTTCTGAGGCCTCTCTCTAAAGCGGGCAGAGGCAGTATTCCGCCACTGACAAAGCTGTCTTTTGTCACAATCTTTAGCTGCACTTTCAATTAAATCACGAATTAGTCCCCAATAAGAAAAGACAGTAACAGGGACAGCATTTGGACCATACGTAGTTATTCTATCATTTAGCTCTCTACCTACTCTTTGCCATTTCTTGCGGTGAATTTCTGCCCCATCTATGATAAACCAAGGACAGGTCTGATCTATAAAAATGAAGAATTNTACCAAATCTTTTTTCTTAACAGTCACTCCCCTCTCTCTGAGAGCGATCTTCAGGTCTCTAATAAAGATAGCCTCTTTTGATAGATTTTTACCCATTTNTTAATAAAGACAGAGACAACTTAATTTTACTACTCTATGGAGGAATTCTTATCTCCGAGATTCCCCTCTATAAATGTGCTAAACTACGGGGAAGAAGTTTTTGTTTTTTTTCTCAAACTTCCCCTCTGAATCTACTAAACTAAGGGGAAATCTTTTTCCTGTGGCCAAGAGGAACGATTTCCCTATGAAATCTTACTCACGTTTCACTTCTTCCTTTTCTTCTTCTTCTTCTTCTTCTTCTTCTTCTTCTTCTTCTTCTTCTTCTTCTTCTTCTTCTTCTTCTTCTTCTTCTTCTTCTCTTTTTCTTCTTCTGCTTTTTCTTCTTTTTCTTCTTAAAGTCGCGACTGTTCTTTGATTGGAGCTAGGTTCCTGTCTCTGTCTGCCTTCCTGGTAAGTGATCCGAACCTTCAAGCTCCATGTGGGTGCCAACTGCCCTGGACTGAGGGACACTTTATTCCATGGTCCTTGAAGAGGATCACAAACCTAGAGAGAAATGGGAATAAAGAAAGAGAAATAGACCATGCATGTTTGTCATAGTCTCTTTTACTAAGGGGAGATGCTCAGGTTATATACAATTTGGAGAAGGGTNATCAAAGGTATACAGTGAGAGAAATAATTGGGAAGAGTTATTTGCAAGTCTAATACATTTAGTGATTTATCTAGGGTCCTTGTCGCCACTGCCCTGGGACAGAGGGCGGCTTATCTAAGAGCCTATCTCGGGGGTCCGGATCCTCCTGACAGTTCAAGGTGACAGCTGTGGGCAGCTCTGGAATGTGAGACATCTCCTTCAGTCCTTGATGTCTGTTTAGGTCTTGCTGGTTCCCAGGAGTGGCCTTGCAGAGAGAGAGGGGGAAGTGCTCTTGGCAAAGAACTATGTGGCTTTTAGCTACATACTGTGAAAACACCTGGGCTGGGGGATGCCCTGGGTGTAAGATGCCTGGGTTTTCTCAACCTGGTCCCTGACAATCAAAGTCACACATTCCCACAGATTCCACAGTAAAGTATCTGAGCTCATGTAAACTGTTATTGTGAATCAGAATAGGAGAAGAACATTTCCAATGTGTAGTTACATCCAAGAGCATGTCCTTTAAAAGCTGGAGAAACAGTAGATGATGAGACAATGTATAGGAGTTGTTGTTTATTTGGTTTGGTTTGGTTTAGATTTGTTTATTTCTGTTACACACAATCATTAAAAGAAACATTGTCTAATGCATATACCTTGAAGTGAATGCAAATAAGTACCTCAGACATTATATTTCTCAGTTACAATATACAATACATATTTTCAGAGAGAATTTTTTCATTAAATCTTGAACAGAATTTTTCTCTGATCTTAAAAAAATTGCAAAGTACGTGGGGATAAAGATGCACCCTATCAGGTGTGCATGGAATAATAATATGTTGAAGACCTTAGCAGCCTCCATATTTTTGCTCTGTGTTCCATGGTGGACATTAAAGAATATACCCCAGCCAATGCAGAACACTAGCATGTTGAAAGTCAAGAAAATGGCTTAATTGAATATGCCAGGGAGATTCATAGCAAAGAGTGCCACAGTGTAGGTCAATCAGACAAGGGAGACGTAGTATTGCAAGAGAGAGTAAAGTGCGGTAAACTTGGTGCATGCTATGATATGAGTCTGTTCTTAGTGTACATCAATAAAAACAAAGAAAAAAAATGCAGCCTGATTGCATAAGGAATTATTATGATGAGGGAACAAATGGGAATGATAGAGGAGGGTCCCAGTAAAGCCAGTATGTCCTTCACTTTTCTTCTCTAGGCTGTGATTTTGAAAGCCACATACTGATAGTTTTGTTCAGAACAATCTAAACAGAAAGAGGAACTATGAATCAAAATGAAATTTACTTCAGGTTCTCGTAACCTAAGTTCTTTTTTGTTTTTTGTTTTTTTTGTTTTTTCGAGACAGGGTTTCTCTGTATAGCTCTGGGTGTCCTGGAACTCACTTTGTAGACCAGGCTGGCCTACGAACTCAGAAATCCGCCTGCCTCTGCCTCCCAAGTGCTGGGATTAAAGGCGTGCGCCACCACGCCTGGCCTAAGTTCTAATTAACATTTAAGATCAAGAGGCACAAAAACAAAAGAAATTAATTTACATGAGGATGAAGCAGTTTAACAGTTAAATAGGAATCACCATTAACTAGCTATGGTGATCTAAATGACTTCAAGACTCAACATTGAATATAGATAAACACAGGATAGTTAAGGAAAAGCCATCTCCAATTATCTTCAAGAGTGACAAATACCACAGTTCTGTGAATGCATTTTTCTGCTCTTTTTTGGCATATGTGTCCATTGGTGACTTAAAACATGTTTGATGGAGAAAATTAAGTTCTTCTAGTACAGGTTCAACATTTTTATTGACATTACATGATACATGTTGAAGAAGTCTTTATATATATATATATATATATATATATATATAATAAATACACAGTGTTACACAATTATATATACATTATATAACACAGAATAATATACATATCATACATATATACACATATCCACGTGTTAGTGAATTATGTCATAGGAAGATATTGGTGCACAGCATGGATTCACTTTCATAATGCTCATCATCTTTACATATAATCCAATGAATCTGACTTTTTTCTACTCCAATCTATTTTCATGATTTCATTCATGTTTCTGAAACACTTAAGACATTTTAATAAGTAACAGTAACCCTGTTGCTGAACATAGAAATATCTTTTCCATTTATTCTTCATTTTTTCTTTGTTATTTTGTTTAATTTCATTTCAAATGTTATTTTCCTTCTAGTTTTTCCCTTGAACATTGCTCATCCCACCACCTCAGCTGACTCCATACAGGTGCTCCCCGATTAGTCTGCCCACTCCATTTCTTTATTTGAAAACCTTAAACCCTGATGTTTTGGGGGATTAGGATCAGTTAAATTCTTTCTCATTCACAAATTGCCATCTCCGTGAGATGTAAATTTAGTGTAGTACCATGAAGTTGATATTGGTAAATTATCATGTAAAGAAAAATCAACAACAATCAAGTAAGAGTGGTCATACAGAATGTATATGTTCAGCAATCTTACCCCATTCATTAGGTACTATATCCACTGCAACAACTTTAAGAAATGTTCCTAAAGAACCAACTAGCAGCTGAAAGAGTCAGATCCAGATATTTGCAACCAAACAAAGGACCAAAGCAGCTGACCCCTGTTGTTGAATTAAGGAAGGTTAAAAGATGCTAGAGAGGAGGGCATCCCTGTTGGAGGACCAACAGTCTCAATTAATCTGCTCCCCCCAAATGTCTGAAACTCTGGACCACCAAACAGACAGAATACACTTGCTGATATGAGGCCTCCAATACACATACAGAAGTGGAATGCTGGGTCTGTGTTCAATCTGAGATGATGCAACAAACTTTCAACAGAATGGATGTTCCAGGGAGTTTAAAGGTTAGGTTGGGTGGAGGAGAGGGGTGAGGACATTTTTGTGGAGTGTGTGAGGTGTGGAGGAGGTATGACATTTGGAAAAATTGTAGGGTGTATAGGGTGGGGAATAAAATCTGCAATGTAAAAACAATTAAATAAATAAAAAGACAGGTAAAAAGAGAAATGTTATTGCAATTGCACTGATTTGTGGAATATTTGCAGAGAGTGGTGTTGTGCTTCAAGAATTTTATTTACTTTAATCTATAAAAATGTATTCATGGTTTTCTTCTGTTTTGTATAATGTATCTTCGGTATTCTAAGTTTCTGGGCTAGTATCCACTTATCAGTGAGTGCATATCTAGTGACTTCTTTTGTGATTGGGTTGCCTCACTAAGGATGATATCCTCTAGATACATCCATTTGCCCAAGAATTTCATAAATTCATTGTTTTTAATAGCTGAG
>NW_018392109.1:42909-69213 GCF_900095145.1 Mus pahari | reverse complement strand
ATAGGGAACTTTCAGGATAGCATTTGAAATGTAAATAAAGAAAATAATAATAATAAAAATTATTTGGGAAAAATGTATTCATGGAAAGCAAGTATTAGTTAAGATTTTTAAGGTTCTAGAAACATTGTGTCAACAGTGCAGAGAATTTTCTGCCAATACTGAAAAGCTGAGTTCTGTTCCTCTATTCTCATCAGGTTTTTCATAACTGTCTTTATGTCACTCCAGAGTCACTGGATGGCTCTCACTTTAAGTTTTACTTGTATACACATACCAGTACTTGTGTACCTACTGTAACCACATACATCTATGGAAAACACTAAAAAGTCATTTTGTTAATTTTTTATATATATTGTTCTACATAGGGATGATTCTTATTTATATTAGAGATAGTTTCATACCATGTTGCATAATACTTTGGGTATTAATTATATGAGAATGTATGGATTTCAGAAGACATATTCTACACTTAGGTTGTATCATGTTATTAAATTGTCTTTGATAATGGACACAGTTCATTATATTTAGTGTTAAGTAATACAAATGATTAGCCATCACCTGGCAGTAAATGTTCTTGAAAGACATTGGTTTGCTTATAGATGATTACAGGCTATATCTACCAGCCTCCCATTTATATGTAGCCAACATTTAAAAACAGTATTTCGAGTATTATTTGTTCTGTAGTTGACAACCCAATTGGAGTGATTGTGGCTAACTCTGCAATAACATTTTTAAACATTTACACAGCAGCACCATAAACTGGGTGTATATCAAATATAAAATATAAGTTTCCTCATATTCTATACAGATTATATCAAAAATTATCCAGAAATTTGTAAATAAAAATTCATGTGAATTTTTGAAATGGCAGTGTCCAAATCATGAACAAAGTCTTCAATTACTTTATTTTTCTTTAATGTTACAATTTTTCATTTGTCCCCATCACTAATCTAACTGAGGGCTTGAATCTTGATTTCCAGCATCCAACTATAAAAGTCCAGTTTAATTTTTAAATTTTCTGTTCTTTACTGCCTCCTACTCTTACAAGGAAATATATATGGACACATGCTTAAATATAAAAAAGAATAAGTAATATTATTAAAAGCTAACATTGGAATTATCTATAAATATAATTTTAGAAAAGATCAGTCATTATAGTAAATTTGTGTAGTATTCCCTTAAACTGCAGTTTGAATATCAAGACTGTCTTTGTAAATATGACACCTTCCATGCATTTTCAATGAGTAAAATGTTGATGTTAATGCAGAAAGTTTTCTTTAAAGGGACATTTCTGTGAAGACTAAATTAGGGAACACATACTTTTTTTGTTTTTAATTATAATGCATTTTAGAAATGTTCATCATGCTGTTGTGTTAGGAGAATGGATGAATGTGAAGGATTTAGTGCATCTGCAAACATTCAATTGTCTTTTAGGAAATGTTATTTTCTAGGATGTAGTATATCAAAACTTTTGGCTCACATTACATATATTCAGAATTTTCTGAGTCCAGGACCTCAATGAGAACAGAAAACCGAAGCCAGTCTATTAGAAAAATTGAGTACATGAAAATAACATTTCATTTCATTTATATTTCTCTTCCATAACTAAATGCTAATTGAGTTTTTACATATCTACAAGCTTCTTTTATTATATTCTGTTTTTATTTGCATTCCTTTCTCTTATTTTTTACAGTAGCTTAGGTATCCCACTCCCAGTCTGCACCCTGAATTTTCTTCATCATATACCTCTTCCCTCATCTCCAACAGGATATCCACATGCCACAAATGACAGATATTCCCAATCCATGGGACCTCAAGTTTCTCGGGTCTTAGGCATATCTTCTTGAATTGAGGCCAAATTGGGCAATCCTAATAATATAATTTCAGGGTCCTCATGTCAGCTGGTGTATGCTGCTAGGATAGTGGCATAGTGTCTAAGAGATCTTGCAATAACTGCAACTAGATTAAACTCACAAATAATTTTCGGTTGCAATTAAACATTTGTCTTAACTTTCTCTCAATGAAATACAAGACAAGTCTGGTTAATATCTTTTTGAAGATATTCCTTGGATGCCTGCAAAAGATAGAGAGACTTGTCCTCAAATAACAGGATTTCTTTTCTTTATAAAAAATGGTGAAATTTATAATGGTCAATAAAATAAAAGAAAATTAGAGAAAATTATATTTGATGACTGAGTATTTAGTAATTCTTGAGAAAAACACTTACCAAGAGAACACAACAGAAAGACCATTCTCTGAGAACATGGAGAATATTTTTTGAAATTGTCATATGATTTTTTTTTATTGGATATAGGTTGTTATTCTCACAGGAAGAGAAATTATAGTTTCTCTTCTTTCTATTGTTAGTGAACAGTTCACAATTTTGTTTGCAAATATAACAGAAATAATACCATTTCCCTTTCTAATGCCTCTCCCAGCAGATCCACTTTTTTTCATTAGAAAATAACAGGTTCTTATGGGAAAATAATAAAATAAAACAAGATTAAACAAAAACTAAGATATCATATTAGCAGAAAACATTCATAACACATTATGGAAACTTGACATATGAAGTGGAATTAGGTGGAACGACTATGAAATCTTACCTCAAACGTGAATAATAGTGTTAGAAGCATGAGATGGTGATAGATAATTGAGTAATACCTATTCCCATTTATTGGAGGAATTCCCACATATTGCAAGAATATAGAATGTCTGAGATGAACCTCAAAAAATTTTCAACATCCTTAATCATCAGGGAAATGCAAATCAAAACAACCCAGAGATTTCACCTCACACCAGTCAAAATGGCTAAGATAAAAAATTCAGAGGACAGCAGATGCTGGCGAGGATGTCGAGGAAGAGGAACAACCCTCCATTGCTGGTTGGATAACTAGCTTATACAACCAGTCTGGAAATCAATCTGGCGATTCCTCAGAAAACTGGACATAGTACTACTGGTAGATCCAGCAATACCTCTTCTCAGTATATACCCAGAAGATGTTCCAACAGGTAGTAAGGCACGTGCTCCACTATGTTCATAACTGCTCTATTTATAATACCCAGAAGCTGCAAAGAACCCAGGTGTCCCTCAAAAGAGGAATGGATACAGAAAATGTTGTACATTTACAAAATGGAGTACTACTCAGCTGTTAAAATCAATGAATTTATGAAATTCTTAAGCAAATGGATGTATCTGGAGTGAGGTAACCCAATCACTCTCTTGATATGCACTCACTGATAAGTGGATATTAGCCCAGAAACCTAGAATACCCAAGATACAATCTCCAAAACACAAGAAAATCAATAAGAAGGAAGACCAACACGTGGATACTTCATTCCTCCCTAAAACAGTGAATAGAATACCCATGAAAGAAGTTGCAGAGACAAAGTTTGGAGCTAAGATGAAAGGGTGGATCATCCAGAGAATGCCCCACCTGGGGATCCATCCCATAATCAGCCACCACTATGTAGACATTTGTACCCAAATTAGACCAAAACATTGCTTCCACTTGACTATTCCATCTATTGTAGATAGGATCATTTGAGGTTTCTGGAATGAGACCAATTCCCAGTTTTGCCTGCAATTATATCAGAGTTAATATTCCTCCACACCTGCTAATACTCCTGGATTGCACATTCATTTTCCTACTTTAGATTTTTGTCAACTCTCTATTCATTTAGTCAGAAAATTATCATTTTTTGGAGTTGTGCAACTTATAATATATTTAAGAAAGCACTACTTGACCATGAATGTGAGTTAGATAACCCTCATATGAGCCTGTGTGCACACTGCATGGACATATAAAGGATGTTGTTTCAGAGTGTACTTTAATATTTTTATGAAGAAATAGTAGGTAAATAGCAAGATTACATATACAGAGATGTATTCTTACATTTGTGCTTTGAATAGGGCCTGGTATGTAGTAGGGCCTTTGTAGAAAAGTTTGATATCATATTCCTAACATTCAACTGGTATAGTTTTTGAGAAAGGCTAGAGACAAAAAACAAAAACAAAACAAAACAAAAAAACCTAGTATTAATTATCAGTGTTCATTTTCAAGTTTTAAATCATACCTCTTTCCTTATTTCTCACATTTAAAGCAACAGTGCCTAACCTAATCCAGATGATGGAGTAATAGAGAATTATCCACTGGCAATAATTATTTCTCCAGGCACGCAGAGCTCATATTCTGGGTAACAATTTTGAATAGGCATGACAGTGATATGAATGTAATACTATAAGTTATGTTAGTGGAAGAGGATTGAAAATCTCACTCTGATTCTTGCTAGTCTTCTCTATATTTTGAGTCCAAATGAGCCACATGTGATATGGAGATATTACCTTAAAATAACAACATAAAGGACAAAAGTATGCCCATTTCCCCTAATATAACTCAAAAGAGTCTTTAAAGTATTATAAGGTATTAACATAAATTTAAAGGACATGATTGGGATAAAAGGATAAAATGAGCCCCGACCTTCATTGGAAGTATTAATATACTGATACTTCATGTTTAGACCCTTGTTCCCCAATTATAAACCTAGAAATTATTCTTAAAATCTTCAATAAACTTTAAACAGTCTAATTTTATCCAGAATTATCCATATTTCCAGCCAATATATAACATTTAGACCTCATTAAACACTCCATATTCAAGGACCTCATTAAACACTCCGTATTCAAGGTCTCTACATAACAGTTTATCACTTCCAAACATATTAAACCAGTGTCTGTATATTCTGATTGTTTTTTTACATATAGCTTTACATGCTTTGCAATGGCAATATATTCAAGGTTACATTTATTTACTTTTTATTTTTATTTTTATTTTTATTTATTTTATTTTATTTTATTTTATTTTGGTTTTGGTTTTGGTTTTTCGAGACAGGATTTCTCTCTATAGCCCTGGCTGTCCTGGATCTCAATTTGTAGACCAAGCCAGCCTCAAAATCAGAAATCCACCTGCCTCTGACTCCTGAGTGCTGGGATTAAAGGCATCTGTTACCATGCCAGGGTTCAAGGTTACATTTATTATGTTTGATTTATGATCATTTATTTCCTGTTTCTGATATCTTCTAATACTAACATGCTTCTCTGTTGATTTATTTAAATTTTGATCACAAGATAAGTGAACAGGAAGGGATGATTTCACATACAGCTTCTAGTCACAGAAAGACAAGTGTGAATATCTGTAAACTGGAACAAAAGTATATAAATTAATGAACACTATTGAATGACTACTTCCCACAGTGTGATGGACACTCCTATTCAATTACAAATTAAGAAAATACTTCAAAGATATGAGGACAAACTAGTGTGGCTGAGAAAATATCTCAAAGTTGTCTCTTTCTAAGCAAATACACCCAAGAGGTGTAGACAGCAGGAAAAAATCAAACTCAAGGCTGAAATCAACCATAAAGATAAGAAAGAACTATACAAGTAATCAACAAAACCCTTACTGTTTTTGTTTTTTAGAACATCAACAAGATAGATAAACTCTTATTCAAAATAACCAGAGGGAACATAGACAATATTCAGTTTAGAAAATAAGAAATGCCCACTTTCTACCTAACTATTCAATATAGTACTTGAAGTCCCAGCAAGAGAAATTCGGCAACAAAAGGAGATAAAGGGGATACAAATTGGAAAGGAACAAGTCAAAATATCATGTTACTATTGGCAAATGATAGTATAGTATATATAAGTGACCATAAAAAGTCCACCAGAGAAATCCTGAACCTGATAAACAACTTCAGTGCAGTAGCTGGATATAAAATTAACTCAAATCAGTGGCCTTTCTCTACACAAAGGATAAACAGGATGAGAAAGAAATTAGGGAAACAACACCCTTCACAATAGTCACAAAAAATATAAAATACCTTGGTGTGACTCTAACAGATGAAGTGAAAGATCTGTATGATAAGAACTTCAAGTCTCTGAAGAAAAGTATTGAAGAAAAACTTAGAAAATGGAAAGATCTCCCATACTCATGGATTGGCAGGATTAATATAGTGAAAATGACTATCTTGCTGAAAGCAATCTAGAGATTCAATGCAATCCCTAGCAAAATCCCAACTCAATTCTTCAATGAATTATTAAAAGCAATATTCAAATTCTTCTGGAATAACAAAAAATCTAGGATAGCAAAAATTCCTCTCAATGATAAAAGAATCTCTGGGGCAATCATCATGCCTGACTTAAAGCTGTAATACAGAGCAATTTTGATAAGAACTGTATGGTACTGGAATATCGACATAGAATAGAATTGAAGACCCAGAAATGAACCCACACAGCTATGGTCACTTGTTCTTTGACAAGGGAGCTAAAACCATCCAATGGAAAAAGCACTTTCAACAAATGGTGCTGGCACAGCTGGTGGTTATCGCATAAAAGACTATGAATTAATCCATGCTTATCTCCTTTGACCAAGGTCAAGAATATGAGGATCAAGGTACTCCACATAAAACCAGAGACACTGAAAGTTATAGAGGAGAAAGTGAGGAAAAGCCTCGAAGATATGGGCACAGGGGAAAATTTCCTGAATAGAACAGAAATGGCTTGTGCTCTCCCACCTAATTTGGTGATAACTAACACTATAGCAGGTACATTAGACTGGTAAAGGGAATTGTATTTTATGGAAATAAGATGATCAATACTAGACTTTATCGTTTTCCTCTTTCCTCTTTTCCATTATACAGAAGTTAAAGATTATTCTACTCTATTATGTAAATAACTGTAGTTAAAGGTGAGAGTGGATCAATTGCACCATCTATTTTTTATTAAATGCCCTTGATGTAAGCTTAGCTAATGCTTACTATGGCTATCTACCATATCATAGTTCAATAAACTGATAACAATATGTGACATCAAAAAAAAAAAAAAAAAAAAACACATGCTTGTCAAAAAAGGATTACTAAAAAAAAAAAAAAAACACCAATTCAATAAAAAAAAAGAAAAAAAAAAAAACCCACTGGGCATGGTTCGCACTCCTTTAATCCCATCACTCAGTAGGCAAAGGTAGGCAGATTTCTGAGTTCGAGACCAGCCTGGTCTACAAAGTGAGTTCCAGGACACCCAGAGCTGTCTCAAAAACAAAAACAAAAAGAACAAAAAACAAACAAACAAAAAAATGAAACAAAACAAAAAACAAAAGAAAAGAAATGAAAAGGGAGACATAACAATGACATATATCTTAAAATAATTATTCTATTTTTTGAATTTTAATAATTGAAAATATTCTACAAAAGAGTTCCCTCTTTCTGTTGCATTCTCTGTAGTTATTCCACACAGCTCATTATCAGCTCTTTTTCCTGAGTTATTAGACATTTAGAAACTGTCCAATGTTACTTCAATGCATTTCCAATATTCATAGCTGGTCATCAAACAAATGGACAGAGTGTAATATCAATCAGGTGGTATGCATTAAGTAAGCTATTGAAAACTTGATTTGCTAATATCAAATGTAAAATAAATATCTAAAACTCACTATCAGTATGTGTCTATTTTTTTTCTTAGATGCCACCTTCTGTGTGCAGTCCTGATTTTGGTCCTATATTCAGTGTGGAGGCAGGAAAAGTCAGTCTTCTGTTTGTTTGCAGCCACTGCCCTGAAAATGAAATTCCTAATGAGACAAGTGAGTGTTTGTTGTTTGATAATCCTCCAAATATATATCTTATACCACACTGGAATGATGAAGTCAACTTAAAGGCAACTGCAAATATAATATATATCACTTTTTTTTTTTTTTCGAGACAGGGTTCTCTGTATAGCCCTGGCTGTCCTGGAACTCACTTTGTAGACCAGGCTGGCTTTGAACTCAGAAATGATGGCAGATTACATTTTCACAAAGAAATAATTCATAAAATAAAACAGGTGGGAATTTTCAGAATATTTTCCTAATAGTTAATCAATTGTAAAACTACATGTACATTAGTTTTCAGTCACAATTTTAAGAGTATTAACTTAGTCATATTTCATGAATATATCTGTCCTACACATCATTATGTAAATCATGTACATATAGGAGCCCATGAAGACCCAAATATTAAGTCAAATCTACTGGACTAGGACATGAGACTGGTAGATACACAATCCAAGTTCTCTTTAAGATTAATATAGAAGATTAAAATATTTTCAAATTTATGAGAAACTGCTAGGGTCATGTTCAAACACAGATATGATATGAATCCAGGAATTAGGAGATAAGTGTTGAGCAAAGTGTAGAATATACGATAAGGCTCCTATTCAGTATGTTACATACTACACCCACTATTAAAACAATTATTTAGTGTTTGCAAAATGCAAAGTGTTTATGGTTAGCTTTGCAAATATTTTGCCTTTCACTCAATATAGTGACTTAAAAATTTAAAATTACATAATATGCCTGTGAAATGGTAATACAGTTAAATCATTGGATGATTTATCTTAAAATGAGTTTACTCACAACTGCATATAATAGAACCAAACAACCTACTCCAAAGATGCTTTTTGAAGTCATGCACTTCAACATACTTTATGCTCAAATATATTTTTCAAAGCAGATTGGCATTGTTTTAGATATAAACATAAATAAGAGTTAATATTTACATTAATGAATTTCACAAAATTCCAGTGTTTTTTTGTTACATTAATTGCTTATATATGTGGGATGTGTAACACATGCACAGATCCATATGTCACCAAATAATACCCCTGTAGTTACATTTACATGCACTTGTGAAACACCTTTCATGGGTACTAGAATGTGAACTCAGGATCTGATAAAGCAAAATATTCTATTTATAACTAATCCAACTTCTTAGACTTTTAGGCAACTTATATATAATAGCTCCCTACAAATGGAATGTTCTAGATATGAATCATAAAAACCAAGGTAGCACATCAATATTCTCTGAAATGAAATAAAATTTAGGTGCAACTACAATCACAGTTCCTATTGTTGCCATGGTTCATATTATAAATTAGGCATGGGGAACTATTGCTTAAGACAAAACATATAGCTCACCATTGTTGCTCAAGGATTCCTCTGTTATATTGCTGATAAGGTTCCTCAATCCTGATTTGATCCTTAAGTCCATTTAGAGGCCATTAGTCCTATAGGAACAGAGATGACACAAGCATGGAAATGTACAGCATTCCAGCTGAAGAAGGAATGGAGGTGAAGAACTTATTGATACAAAGTATCTATGGTAAATTTTGTTGCCTTCTGTGCTAACTTTAGTGAATATCATGAATAAGAATCAGAAATTGTATATACTTATTGTCAGATGAGGATATATTTGATATTTCATTTCTTTAATTGTTTCTGCTTTTCAAATATTAATATTATATTACCTTTGATTCTCTAAACTATTTTTATGCCTTATGACAGAAATCACTCAAATTCAATAATGCATTTGCTATTTTTACATGAACATGTACATATAAATGTGTACCCATACACAGAGTTTAAGTGAGCAAATTAGTGTTATTTCTATGTCAATGAGTTTGAGCAAGAGAATTCTTGAGTACCTATTACATGTCTTGTCCAAGTAGAAGTCAAATTTTCAGTAAACCATGGGGAATGAATTCATACTATAGTCAAAGAACTCAGGAAACAGTGAGAGAATGGTTTTGTCTTTATAAAATATACAAAATCACATTGTGGTTTAAAAAGTTACCTTCTCTGAAATCAATAATCTACTTCATATCAAAATCATAACCAAAAAGTAATTTAGGAAAATCAACAAAGTTAAATAGACAAAAAAAAAATGTTTTCTTCCTTTATTCCTTCAAGTGTTTATGAATAGCATGAATTGAAAACCACGCTGTGCAGCCATACCCTTCAAATTACATTCTTAGGATCCAAGGGAGCATTGCAAGGCTTATTTCAACACCCTTACCTGGAATACCTTGTTAATAAAATTTGTAAAGCACCATTAACTAAACTTTCCTTTGAATATCTGATATGGATCATTGTGTGCATTGTCCAGAACACCAGTATGCCAATACAGAACACAATAAATGCATTCAGAAAGATGTGATCTTTCTTAGCTATGAAGACCCTTTGGTGATGGCTTTTGCATTAAGAGCCTACAGTTCATTTGCATTCACAGGTTTGGTACTTTGGATCTTTGAAAAACACCATGACACTCTTATTGTGAAGGCCATTAACAGAATCCTCAGCTACCATTTACTCAGGTCACTCATGTTCTGTTTTCTATGCTCCTTTTTCTTCATTGGTCATCCTAACAGAAAAAGCTGTATCTTACAGCAAATCACTTTTGGAATTGGATTCACGGTGCCTGCTTCCACAGTTCTGGCCAAAACAATCATTGTGGTTCTGGTTTTCAAAATCACAGAACCTCGATGTAGTTTGAGGAACATCCTGGCATCAGGTACAACCAACTACATTATTCCAATATGTGCCTTATTACAATGCATTCTGTGGGCAATCTAACTCTCATTTTCTCATCCCTTTGTTGATATTGATGAACCATGGCCACATCATCATTTTGTGCATCAAGGGTTCAGTTACTGCATTCTACTGTGTTCTGGGATACTTGCCCTATATTGTCCTTAGAAGATTCACTGTGAATTTCTTGGCAAAGAATCTATGTGGCACATTCAATGAAGCCAATGTCAGGACCTCCAGCATGCTAGTGTTCTGCAGTGACTGGGTCACCTTCCTCCATGTCTCCCATAGCACCTAGGGCAAGGTCATGGTTGCTGTGGAGATCTTCTCAATCTTGGCATGCAGTGAAGGATGTTTAGATGCATCTTTATACCCAAGTACAAAATTTCTATAGTGGATTTTATTTCCTTCCGTGCTAACTTAGACAAAAAAGTGATTTCTTCCTTTATTCCTTCAAATGTTTGTGAACAGCATGAATTGAAAGCAAAGCTGTGCAGCAATACCCTTCAAATTACATTCTTAGGATCTAAAGCAGCATTGAAAGGCTTATTTCAACACCCTTAGATGAAATACCTTGGCAATAAAATTTGTAAAGCACCACTAACTAAACTTTCCTTTGAATATCAGATATGGATGGTTCTGTGCTTTGTCCAGAATACCAGTTATGCCAACACAGAACACAATACATGCATGCAGAGAGGTGTGATTTATCTAGGCTATGAAGACCCTTGGGGATGGCTCTTGCCTTAATAGCCTTGTGTTTATCTGCATTCACAGATTTGGTTCTTTGGTTCTTTCAGAATCACCATGACACTTTTATTGTGAAGGCCAATAACAAAATCTTCAGCTACCTATTACTCATGTCACTTACGTTCTGTTTTCTATGCTCCTTTTTCTTCGTTGGTCATGCATCAAGGGTTCTGTTACTCCATTATACTATGTTCTGGATACTTGGCCCGCCTTTCCCTTAGAAGCTTCACTGTGGATTTCTTGGCAAAGAATCTACATGACACATTCAATCAAGCCAATTTCTGGATCTCCAGCATGCTAGTGTTCTGCAGTGTCTTGGCCTCCTTCCTCCACGTCTCCCATAGCACCTAGGGCAAGGTCATGGTTGCTGTGGAGATCTTCTCAATCTTGGCAAGCAGTGAAGGGATGCTTGGATGCATCTTTACACTCAAGATCTACATCATTGAAATAAGGCCAGACAGATATTCTAACCAAAGTTTCAGCAAGAAAACATATATCTGAACAAATAGATTAGGAATAATATCAAATGTTAAGGTGGTACATAAATTCAAATTTTGGGGTTACAGTACATTTATCTTGTATTGGAATCATTCTAATTTGTTCCTCTAGGGATGTTTAGAAATATCAAATCTACCAATCTTGTGTACATTCTGCATAAAATATTTACTTGTTTACTTCCTTTGTTTTCTCTGGAAGAAAATAAGTTCCCAAATTTTTATTAAAATTTTATTCATCATTTTTGCTTTCATGGAGATTTCTCTCCTGTTATCATCCAATTAAAATGGGTTAGGCAATTGAATCAGAATACATTTTCATATTTCCAGTAGGAGCATACATGACAATACTCTGTTTTTTATTCAGATGTTCTTCAATTCTTTACCCTGTATTTAAGGTGAAAATGTTCCTTTTTCTGCTGTCAAATATACAAGTATCTTTTCCAACTATTGATAGAAGTTGGGGAATCCTTTGGTTGAAATTGGGGATGGTTGGAAAAGCAGAGGAGGAGGGTGACCCATAGAATGACCAGCAGACATTTTCAACTACTGTGGGCAACCAAGATCTCTTAGACACTATGCCACTAACCTGGCATCGTATACCAGCTGATATGGGGCCCCCTGACACTTATACAGCATAGAAATGCTGGATTTGGCCTCAATGGAAGAAGATATGCTTAACACTTGAGAAACTTGAGGTCTCAGGGATTTGGAATATCTGGGGCTTGGGACGTGTGGATATCCTGTTGGAGATGAGGGAAGAGGTATGTGATGAGGAAAAGTCAGGGTGCAGACTGGGAGTGGGATAACAACTTCACTGTAAAAATAAGATAAAGGAAAGTAAACAAAAACAAAATAAGGAACACTTGTAGATATGCCAATACACAATTATCATTTAGTTATGGAAGGGAAAGTTAAAACTATTGCTATTGGCATGTACTCAATTTTTCTCATAGACTAGTTTTGGTTTCCAGTTCTGACTGAGGTCCTGGACTCAGAAAATTCACAATCGATGTAATGGGAATCAAAAGTTTTGCTCATATTATATCCTAGAAAATATCATTTCCAAAAAGACAATTGAATGTTTGCAGATACACTAAATCCTTCACATTCATCCATTTTCCTACCACAACAGGATGACAAATTTGTATAAAATGAACATCATTAACAAAAAGCATCAATTTTGTAAGTTAGTCTTCACAGAAATGTTCCTTTAAGGAACACATTCTGGCATTAAATCCGCATTTTACTCATTGAAAATGTATGGAAGATGTCATTTTTGCAAAGACAGTTTTGTATGTGTATACAAGTAAATTTTAAAGTGAGAGTCATCCAGTGACCCTGGAGTGACACTAAGACAGTTATGAAAAAGCTGATGTGGATAGAGGAACAGAACTCAGATATTCAGCATGGGCAGAACATTCTCTGAACAGCTGACACAATTGTCCTAGAACCTTAAAAACCTTAACTCATACTTGCTTTCCATGAATGCATTTTTATAAAGAAAAGGAAATAAAAGCGTGGAAGCACAATACCACTCTCTGCAAATATTCCATGATTCAGTGCAATTGCAATAACTTTTCTCTCTTTATCTTTCTATTTTTTATTTAATTGTTTTTACATTCCAGATTTTATTCCCCACCTCAACCGGCCTGCAATTTTTCAACATACCATATCTCCTCCACACCTCACACTCTCCACAAAGATGTCCCCACCCCTCACCTCCACCCCACCTGACCTCTAAATACCCTGGAACTTCCATTCTGTTGAAAGGTAGATGCATCATCTCTGATTGAACACAGATGCAGCAGTCCTCTTCTGTATGTGTGATGGGGGCCTCATATCACCCGATGTATGCTGTCTGTTAGGTGGTCCAGTGTTTCAGACATCTTGGGGGAGGAATTAATTAAGACTTTTGTTCCTCCTCCAGTGCAACCCTCCTCTTCAGCATCTTTTATCCTTCCCTAATTCAACAACATGGGTCAGCTGCTTCAGTCCATTGGTTAGGTGCAAATATCTGCATCTGACTCTTTCAGCTGCTAGTTGGGTCTATAGGAACATTTCTTAAACTTGTTGCAGAGGGTATAATTCCTAGTGAATGAGGTAAGATTACTGAACATATACATTCTGTTTGACCATTCTTGCTTGATTTTTGTAGGTTTTCCTTGACATGTTAATTTACCAATATCAACTTCACTGTACTACACTAAAGTTTACATATCATAGACATGATAATTTTTGAATGTGAATATATTTAACTTATCTTAAACCCAATAGAATCAGGGTATTGAGTTTTCTAACAAAGAATTGGAGTGGGTGGATAGATGGGGGAGCATTGGTATGGAGGCAGGATAGGTAGTGTGATGAGGAGTGTGCAGGGTGAAATCTAAAAGGAAGATAACACTTGAAATGAAATTAAACAAAATAACCAAGATAAAAATGAAGAATAAATGGAACAGACATTTCTACATTCAGGATAGGGTTACTGTTACTTATCAAAAAGTCTCAAGTGTTTCAAAAACATAATGAATGCTATTATGAAAATAGATTGGAGTAGACAAAAATTGTCAGATTCATATGATTATATGTAAAGATGATGAGCATTATGAAACTGAATCCTTGCTGTGCACCAATATACTTCTATGACATAATTGTCTACCAGATGGATATTTGTTTATATTTATAATATACATATGCTTATATTTGTTATATAATGTGTTGTTATGAATATGTGTAATTGTGTGATTATATATATATATATATACTTATATATATGCATACATATATAAAAATAAAGTGTTCTTCAACAAGCTTAAGTATCATGTACTGCAAATAAAAATGTTGAACCTGTACTAGTAATACTTACCTCTCTCCATCAAACATATTTGAAGTAACTAATGGACAAGTATGCCAACCAAGAGCAGAAATACGCATTCACAAAACTGTGGTCATTCTCACTCTTAAAGATACTAGGAGATGGCTTTTCCCTAATTGCCTTGTGTTTATCTACATTCAAAGTTGAGTCTTGAAGTCTTTAGATCACCACAGCAAGTTAATGGTGAAGCTTAGTTAAGTTTGTTAAACTAATTCATTCTCATGTATATTATCATTATTATTTTATTGTGCTTCTTGATCTTAATTGGTCATTCGAACTTAGGCTACTAGAGCCTACAGTAAATCTTATGTTGATCCATAGTTCCTTTTTCTGTTTAGATTGCTCTGAACATAATTATTAGTATTTAGCTTTCAAAATCATAGCCACTAGAAGAAAAATGAAGTACACGCTGGTTTCACTGGTATCCAATTCTGTCATTTCCATTTGTTCCCTCATCATAAGAATTCCTTATGCAATTGGGCTGTAATTTTCATTATCTTTCTTGTTATGGATATAAAAGGCCCATATCATAGTGTGCACCAAGTTTACTTCACTATACTCTCTCTTGCAATACCACATCTAACTTGGGTTAGAGATCTACACAGTAGTTTTCTTGGTGAGAAATCTCCCTGGCATATTCAAATAAGCCATTTTCTTGACTTTCAACATGCTGGTGTTCTGCATTGGTTGGGGTATATTCTTTAATATCCACCATGGCACACAGGGCAAGGACATGGAGGCTGATAAGGTCTTCAACATATTGTCATTCCATGAAAACCTGAGAGAATGCATCTTTTTCCCAATGTACTTGGAATTTTGTTAGGATCAGAGAAAATTTCTCTTCAAGATTTAATGAAAAAATTCTCTATGCAAGTATATATTATATATTGTAACTGAGAAATATTATGTTGGTTCCTTGGCACCTATTTGCATTCAGTTCATGATATATGCATTAGTCAGTGTTTCTCAGTGTTTCTTTTAATGATTGTGTGTAACAGAAATAGCCAAAGCTCAACCAAACCAAACCAAAAGAAACAACCTCTCATACACTGTTTTATCATCTGCTGATTCACCAGTTTTTAAAGGCCATGCTCTTGGATGTAACTACACATTGGAAGTGTTATTCTCCTATACTGATTCAAAATAAAAGTTTACTTGAGCTCAGATACCTTACTGTCGAATCTGAGTGAATGGGTGACTTTCATATTGGTTGGTTGCTAACAGAAAGCATAAACTGTGTAGGAGAGTGAGTGATTTTTGCAGATGACATTCCAATATCATGCCCTTTGTAGGTGAGAGGATAAGAGAATCATTATTCATACTAAGTGTTTGAGGAGTAGACAGAGAGAGAGAGAGAGAGAGAGAGAGAGAGAGAGAGAGAGAGAAAGAAATATTTCATCACATAGAATATTGTAGAGCACTGAAAGAAATTCTAGTTAATTATATTGTGTTTTGCTTTTGCAGAAGACCTGCTTGCAGTATGCAGCCTCTGGTTTCTGAGTTCACATGCTTGTAATGGGAATACTAGCATGACTCCACTTCTGAAGACCTAATGAGCAGCTGTAAGTATCAGATGCAGATATCTTCACTAAAACACTGGACAGAATGTGCTGAACCTTTGGTTGAATTGGAGAAATACTGAAGGAGGCTGAGGAGGATGGTGATCCTGTATGAGGACCAGCTGTCTCAATTAAGCTGGAACCAGAATTCTCCCAAATGCCAGACCACCAAACATGCAGCATACAACTAATAGGTACCCAAAACATTCACAGAAAAAAAAGCTTGCTCTTTGTTCAATCAAATATGATGCACAGAAATCTCCAGAGGCAAGAGGCCACAGGGTGTTTAGACATCAGGTGGGGTGGGGACATGATCTTGGAGATAGGGACTGGGCAGGAGGTATTGGATATAGAACAATCAGAGGGTGGACAAGGTTGAAAATAAAATCTGGAGTGTAAAATAATGAATGAAGGAATGAGTGAGTGAATGAATTAATGAATGAATGAAGAATATTGACAAGTAATCAGGTCCCCTCTACTTCAATTCTGGAATTAGAACCCAAGTAAACTCACATGGTCACATAACAACACACTCAAAAAACACACATACACATCATTGAAATTCCATTTTTTAAAAACTTGATATTACAAAGAAATACACTGGAACACAGATTTTCTTTTATTCCATCCATTTACATGCTTTTGCTCTCCTACTATACTCAGAATATGGATTGTTCTCCATATAAAACGCCCATATCCTCGTAACATAGCTTTCATCTGGATCCACTCCAATTATACCTTTCATTAGAATGTAATCTGGATTCAGTTGGATATAAACTAAATTTATATTTAAAATTCACTTAGGTGGTGTAAGGTGGAGGTAAGGTAGAACATCAGGGTAATGTTGGTTTTCATTTTCCTACTGATAAGGACATTGACTGGTTAAACTAAAATATTCAAGAAGCAGCACATAATGATTAGGACTTGGAGAAAGAAGTACAATAATCCATTGCTAGAGGGAACATAAACTGGTATGACACCATTGGAAAGAAGTCTAGAAAGTCCATAGAATACTGGAAATGATTCTATGAGAAGGGCAAGCTGTACTTCTCCTGGGTATAGCTCAAAATATGGCCCATCATGTCTGAAGAATCTGAGCTCTTCTATGATCATAGCAGCCTTATTTGTAATAGCTAGAAGTTTGAATCAACAACCAAGCTGTCCCAGTATATCTAGATAACTGGAGAGAGAAATTTGGTTCATTTACAAAATGACATACTATTCATCAATTGTAAATGTAGACATTGTAAATTTCCAGGCAATAGTGTGGAACATGAGAATGTCAAACAGATTGTGGTAACCAAGTCCCCAAAAAGTCCTGCAAGGTATGTACTTACTGATATGTGGATATTTGCCAAAAAGTAAAGAATGCTCAAGATGCACTCAATAGTCTTTAAGAACTTTAACCTATAGAAAGCATAAATGAGAATGCTTCATTCCCACTTAGAATTGGTACTAAAACAATTACAGGACATATAGTTATGGGAAGGCAGATGTGAAACTGAACTACATCAAATGTTGGAGGAATGGGGTGCTAGAAGTCCATAGAGTCAGGAGATAAAATTGAATTGTAAAGCCTCCAAAGAAGGGATGTAATTGTTACCTCTAGAAAGTACTAGAGACCTGAGAACAGAGAGACTCCTAAGACTCAATGGAGGTAACCTTAGCCAAGTTTACTAAAACTGGAGAGAGGAAAGTCAAGAATCCATCTCCAGTAGATAGAAACAGTCTCAAGTGGAGGGACAGATTTATCAATGCAGAGACAAAATTTGCGACTCAGAAATTTTTCTGCCTAAGAGAATTGCAGGGAAAAATGGAGAAGAGACTGAAGGAAAGGTGGTGCACTAAATGGCACAACTTGTGATCAATCTCATGGGGGTTGGAAGAGTAACAAATGCCTGACACTATTACAGAATCTATGATGTGCTTACAAAATGCAAGCAATCATTGATGTCCTCTGGAAGACATTATTAGCAGCTGACTAAGACATATGCAGATACTTATACCCATACATTAGACTGAAGTCAGGAACACCAACAATTGATTCAGTGAAAGAATTTAATAAAGTGAAGAGGACGGCATACTCATAGCACGGAATACCAGCAGTCTTAACTAACTTGGTCCTTTGCAAACTCAGAGACTGAGATTCTAACCAAGCACCATACATGGGCAAGGTCCCCAAGTATATATACAGAAAAGTACTGCCTGGTCTGGCCTAAGTGGGAGTAGGTATGCCTAATCTTGTGATACTTGAGGCTACAGAGAAGGGAGAGTCCTCATGTAGCTGCAGATGTGGAGGTTACGGAGCACTCTAACAGAGGCAATGGGGAGGAGGATTGGGATGAGGAACTATGGAAGAGGGAACTAGGAAGTTTTACAATGGCTGGAATGTAAGTTAAAAAAATTTTGAAAAGAATGAAAAGAGCCAGTCAGTTGTGGCGTACGCCTTCAATCGCAGCACCTGGTAGCCAGAGGCAGGCAGATTTCTGAGTTCTAGGACAGCCTTTTCAACAGAGTGAGTTCCAGGACAGCCAGGGCTACACAGAGAAACCCTGTCTTGAAAAACCAATATATATATATATATATATATATATATATATATATATNTATATATATATATATATATATATATATATATATATATATATATATATATATGGTCTTATTGTTTAATAGTTCTTGCTTTCATAGAAAATGTTAGTTATAAAAATCTTTATTAGGATTCACTAAGTTCTGTAACTACTATTCTAGTGTACCTTCTGCCTTCTTGTGTCCTCCATAGGTAGTGCATTCATGTGTTGCACAGATGCTATATCCACAACAGTAGTGACCCATCTTACAGGCCAGTTATCCTGGTCCCGAGGTGCAAAGTTCACGGAAAGTGATTCTCCTGGAACCGTGGCATCCTGTAAAAAGAATGCTCCAATGTCCTTGCTTTAGTCAGTAAATGGATCTGTGTTCTTTACCTTAATATTGCATTATTATAAATGCCTCTAAAGATTGATTTTGAAGTATTGCTAAGTTAGATTCCTCACCAGTTCTAGGGAATCCTTGAGCTGACCATGGGCTTTGAATTCAGTAAGAATGTTGCCTATTCAGTGACATTCAGAATTACCTCTAGTGTTGTAAAATTGATAGTGAAAGAAATCAGGCATTACTATCTACTACCTAGAGTGGGAGATCTTAGGGCAAACTTAGCAAAGTATACTTAGAATCTTCATTGCAGTCTGGTATGGTAGACTACATTACTTATTAGTAGAAAGTCCCCACACACAAACAATTAAAGTAATAGACAAGTTACACCCATATGCAGGAATTTACAATTATCTAGCTGTGTTACACACATACACAGGAATTTACAATGGTCTAGATGGAGGTGGACTATGCAAAAGACTAGAATATGTACAATGGCAAGAGCATGAAGCCCTTGCCTTTGACTTCTAAAATTAAGCAGGCCTTAGATGGGGCTGCTGTTGATCCCAGTTGTTAACATTGAATTTTATCCCAGTTGGTTCCTGCCAGACCTTTGTAGGCATTCCTCAATTTTGTGTCAGATACTTTGATGTACATTGCCTGCAGTTTTATCCAACTCCATTGTTTTCTACATTATAAGACTGGTGCCTGCTTTGAGACAAAACACATTCAGATTCACACTCCCTTGGATCCTGTCTGATGTCACCCTCTTATCACTTAGTCCTTGCCCACCTGTTACCAGAACCCAAGTTTCACCTGTGGATCGAGGACACACATGCACACATATAAGTATGTATGTATGTATGTATGTATGTATGTATGTATGTATGTATGTATATATGTATGTATGTATGTATGCATATATGTATGTATTATGCATGTATGTATGTATGAAATATATATGTATGTATGCGTGTATGTATATGTGTATGTGCTAGACAACAGTATCGAGGCTCACAACACTTATAGGTTATTTTCAGACAAAATCCTCCAAAGATGCAGTTCAATTCATTTCCTCTTCACTGTGTGTTGCTGGCCATGGTGTCTAACATTAAGAACAGTTGGCTGCCCTGATGAGTCTTGTCAGGGGACTTCTGATTACAAGAGTCTTATGAATCAAACTTTGCTTCAGGAATAGAGACAGGGTATGTGTTCTGTACCATGCCCTCAATTGGGGAAGATCCATGGAGATCAGGTTTTTTTCATCTAAAGCTCTGTGTTTTCTAAAGTTCCAATGATGTTCATGAAGAAGGGATTGTTTCCTTGGTATCCTCCATGTTCTCAGCTATTACATTGTTTTGAATGTATCTGCCATTGTGTTTCCTGAGGCATGGGAGCAGATATTTAACATAGATATCTGTTTTATACTTAGATTGTTACTCAGTACATAATGTCTGAGTTGTGATTTCTTGGTTACTTCTATCAACAGTAGAAAATAGAAATTGATGTAGGCCTTGCAAGGCACTGGCCTATGGGTTTAACAAAATGTCATTACAAGTAATTTTATTATTCTTTGTGAACAGTAGGATTTGGATTTTTACTACCTGGTCTATTTACTATCTCATACTTGGTCATCCAAACAGTGTCTCCATGTCTCTCTTGTATATTGTTTATTCATATAAATCCAATATTGTTTGTTTATTATTCACACAAACTTTATGCCATCATTACCCTATCTGGTAGGCAGTAGAACATTGTGATCAAAGATTTTTCTTATGTTTATAGTTCTGTTACATTTGAAAAATCTTTCTGTGTCAATTGTTTAGAATAGAGGATGAATCCTCTATGAAGTTATAAGCACAAATATTCCATGTTCAAAGAGTAATGTTGTTGTTGTCTTTAGCAATGTATCATTGCAATAAGATGTTGGAAGGCAACCTATGATTTTCTCATTGTGTGAGAAGTTGGTAGATTCCCATGGATTCCCTCTGGCCAGTGATTTAATTAAATATCAATAATATCAGTACTCAAGTGTCATTTAGTTGAAAGATCTGGTCTGATGAGGCTATGTCTACCATGTTACTTAATGATTCCACAGAGACTTCTTTCATAGATGCACATAATTTAGGGTAATTCTACTGTAATAATATCCCATAAGTGAACTTTGAGATGATTCTCCAAACATGTCCAGCTTTATCCCCTCTCTCTTCCCCACTTTCTAGTTCATCCTCAAAGTGGTTTTAACTTTCATTTCCTTTGTGGCTAATGATGTTTAACTTCCTCATGTCTTGTTGCTCAGTCATATAAATTTTAGAATCTAAGAATGTTAGATATTTTAACTTTTAACAATGAAGCTAAATTATTCCTTCTATCCAGTTTTGTTTATTCTTTATATAATTTAGATTCTAGTTCTTAATGTACAGTAAATTAAAAAAACCTTTGCTCAGCAACTATATGTGGTTCTTTGACAGTTTATGAGACTTAAATTGACACTTAGTTGTATCTTGCTGCAATAGCTAATTGTACATTTTCTATTTCACTGAAGATTTTTGTATTGTGTAGTGATATCATTGTTCTTCTCTTCAAGTATGGTCCTAGAAGCATTCATTAACAGGAATAATGAACCATAAATATTATGATGTCCACATATATTTCCTTGTTTTACACTATTGCTTGATCTATAAAAAGAATGTTTTTATATTTGAATTTTAGTATTATTCTTTATAGTTCTGGGTTCTTTTTTTGTAGAACCAAAGATTTTGAAGCACACACACACAAATTTATATATATATATATATATATATATATATATATATATATATATATGTACAAATGCTACTACTTGTAATTTCATGTTACCTGAAATTAAATTTGATTAATATTAATATTTATAAACAATAATGTACACAATTCCCCAACAATGGGAAAAACATGTTAATAGAATAGATGTTAAAAACAGAATTCTTCATTCTACTACAGATATTAAATATACCTCAGCAACAAAAATAAGTTTTCCCTGAAAGTAAAGGGAGGGAAATGATTTTTTTCAAGTATATAGACCTGAGAAGCAAGCTAAAGTAACCATTCAAATGCTAGTAAAATAGATGTTCAACCAATTTTAATCCAAGGATAGGGAAGGATACTTTATAATTGTCAAAAGAAAATTTCCAAAGTTGTCTTTTCATTCTGAGTATCTCTCCCTCAATTCCAAGGGCATTTGTGTAAAATGCAAGGGTGAGTAAAAGAAATATTAAGAATGCTTAAGTAAAACATCAAAATCCACACATTAATCTTGGGAGTCTTGAACATGCCGTTCTCATCAATAGACAAGATATCAGGTAATTCTCTAAATGTAGAGTTGAGAAATAAACCTCTGAAACTGGAAGCAGCCCTTATTAAATGATTTCCTTTATAAGGGTTGTCATGGTCATGGTGTCTCTGCACAACAATAAAATTCTGTCTACGACAGTCAATATTATATTAGTTCATCTTGATTATTTGTATCATCCTCAGTTATATGCAGCCTGATATTTGAAGGATTAATACCAGTATTAACATATAGTTTATTCCATATGACCTTTGTCTTTTGGAGTCTACTTAACTTAATCAAGATAATATTTTCCAAGTTCCATGTTTTATTTTTAAAATTCTTGTTATTATTTTCAACAGCTAAGTATCATTACTTGAAGCAAACATAGTACACTTACATAGCCCATCAATCTATTGAGGGACATCTAGGCTGTCTCAAATTCCAGACTATAAACAATAGACTAGCAAAGATCATGGTTGCAAAAGTGTTATTATTTTTGAATGTTGGTTGGTTGGTTTTTGTTTTTGTAGTCGTAATTAGTGTTCCTTGAGGTTATAAACAAATGTGGTTCAGATGGATCTATTTGTAGATTTATTTGCAGCTTCTTGAGCATCTTCCACTCTGATACCCACACTGGGTGTACAAATATACATTTCCACATGCAATGTATGAGGGTTCATCTTACTCCATGTGTTCAGAAGCAACTGATTTTATTTGTTTTACTCATCTTGGCCATTCTGATTGGTATAATATAAAATCTCCAGTCTGCCCGGGAGGGTTCACATTACCTGGGCAGGGGAGGGAGGCATTTTGTGCCCCCGATCGCTCAGAGACCAGTCAGTGCCAGTGAGTGTGTGGACTGAAGAAGCAACACAGCTTTGGGACAGACCCCATTTTGGGATCCAGGCATCTGGGCACCTTTCCCTCAGAGGAGAGGTTGCTGCCAGGGACATCTCTGTTGGCCAGAGAAGGTGAGAGAGCCATCTTTTTTCTTGGTCCCTCAGAGACTAGTCTCTGCAGGTGTGCATGCAGACTGCAGAGGCAACACTTCTTCTGGGACAGGCCCCATTTCAGGCTTTCATCTTTATCCTGGAGACAGGTCTGAATTGCAGACCTCTGTTCACCTTCCTCGCAAGAGCAGAGCTTGCCTGCAGAGAGTACTCTCACCACTGAGACTCAGGAGAGAGCTGGACTCCCAGGACTGCTGACAGGGCTAACAGAATCACAGGAGGAACAAGCTCCAACCAGACACAACTATAACAACTAATGCCAGAGATTACCAGATAGTGAAAGGCAAATGTAAGAATCATACTAAGAGAAACCAAGAACACTGGACATCATCAGAACCCAGTATGCCCACCACAGTGAGTCCTGGATAACCCAATTCACCTGAAAAGCAAGACTGATATTTAAAATCATATCTCATGATGGTGGTAGAAGATTTTTAAGAAGGGTTTAATAACATACTTAAAGAAATACAGGAGAATACTGCTAAATAGGTAGAGACCCTTAAAGAATTACAGGAGAACACTGCTAAACAGGTAAGAGGCCTTGAAGAATTACAGGAAAACACTGCTAAACAAGTAGAAGTCCTTAAAGAGAAAACACAAAAATCCCTTAAATAATTACAGGAAAACACAACCAAATATGTTATGGAATTGAACAAAGCCATCCAAGACCTAAAAAGGGAAGTAGAAACAATAAAGAAAACCCAAAGTGAGACAACTCTGGAGATAGAAACCCTAGTAAAGAAATCAGGAACCATTAGTCACAGAATACAAGAGATGGAAGAGAAAATCTCAGGTATAGAAAATTCCATAGAGAACATGGGCACAACAATCCAAGAAAATGCAAAGTGCAAAAACATACTAACTCAAAACATCTAGGAAATCCAGGACACAGTAAGACCAAACCAATGGATAAAAGGAGTAGATGAGAATGAAGAGTTTCAATTAAATGGCCAGAAAATATCTTCAACAAAATCATAGAAGAAAACTTCCCAAACATAAAGAAAGAGATGCCCATGAACATACAAGAAGCCTTCAGAACACCATATAAACTTGACAAGAAAAGAAATTCCTCCAAGCACATCATATTCAGAACAACAATTGCACTAAATAAAAATAGAATATTAAAAGCAGTAAGGGAAAAAGATCAAGTAACATATAAATGCAAACTTATTAGAATTATACCAGACTTCTATCCAGAGATTATGAAGGCCCAAAGATCCTGGGAAGATGTTATGCAGACCCTAAGAGAACACAAATGCCAGCCCAGGCTTCTACACTCAGCAAAACTCTCAGTTACCATAGATGGAGAAACCAAATTATTCCATTGTAAAACCAAATTCACACAATATCTATCCACGAATCCAGTCCATCAAAGGATAATAAAGGGAAAACACCATCACAAGGATGGAAACTACACCCTAGAAAAAGCAAGAAATTAATCCTTCAACAAGCATAAAAGAGGACAGCCACAAGAACAGAATCCCAACTTTACCAAGAAAAATAACAGGAAGCAATTACTTTTCTTTAATTTCTCTTAACGTCAATGGACTTAATTCCCCAATAAAAAGATATAGACTAAAAGACTGGCTATACAAACAGGAGCCAACATTTTGCTGCTTACAGGAAACCCACCTCAGGGAAAAAGAAAGACTCTATCTCAGAATAAAAGGTTGAAAAACAATTTTCCAAGCCAATGGTCTGAAGAAGATAGCTGGAGTAACCAATATAATATCGAATAACATTGATTTCCAACCCAAAGTTATCAAAAAAAGACAAGGAGGGGAACTTCATACTCATCAAAGATAAAATCTACCAGGAGGAACTCTCAATTCTGAATATCTATGCTCCGAATAAAAGAGCAGCCACATTCATTAAAGAAACTTTAGTAAAACTCAAAGCACACATTGCACCTCACACAATAATAGTGGGAGACTTCAACACCCCACTTTCACCAATGGACAGATCCTGGAAACAGAAACTAAACAGAGAAAAATGAACATTAATTGAAGTTATAAAACTGAGTGATTTAATAGATATCTACAGAACATTTTATCCTAAAACAAATGGATATACCTTCTCAGCACCACATGGTACCTCCTCCAAAATTGACCACATAATTGGTCAAAAAACAGGCTTCCACAGATATAAAAATATTGAAATTATTCCATGCATCTTATCAGATCACCACGGGCTAAGGCTGATCTGCAATAACAGCATAAATAATAGAAAGCCAACACTCACATGGAAACTGAACCACACTCTACTCAATGATTTCTTGGTCATGGATGAAATAAAGAAAGAAATTAAAGACTTTTTTAGAGTTTAATGAAAATGAAGCCACAACATACACAAACTTATCAGACACAATGAAGGCAGTCCTAAGAGGAAAACTCATATCCATGAATGCCTACAAAAAGAAACTAGAGAGAGCATCCACTAGCAGCTTGACAGCACACCTAGAAGCTCTAGAACTAAACAAAGCAAATTCACCCAAGAGGAGCTGTGTGGAATTGCAGGCTGATCTCCAGTTGAGCTGAGGACTGAACCCTGATGGTCATAATTAACCTACATGACATGGTAGGTGTTCCTTCATGCTCCTGGATCTCCAGCCCCTTCCTAAGGTACCACCTCCCACAGCCCCACAAGAGAAGCATGGTCAGTAGTCACATAAGCAATGTCCCAAGCTTCTGATCTTCAGGCTAAACTCCTCCCCAGTTACCTAGCAACAGTGAAGACCATAAAAAGTGTTGTTGAGCCCACACCACACTCTCTTACTCTCTTACTTCCCTGCTCTCTTGTCTCCCTCTTACCTCTTTCTCTTACCTTATCTCCCTTCTATGTCTTCTCTCCTCTCTCCTTTCTTTTGGTCTCCTCCTCTCCTCTCTATTATCTTTCTCCCTAGCCACTCTCTTTCTCTTTCTCTTTCTCTTTCTCTTTCTCTTTCTCTTTCTCTTTCTCTTTCTCTTTCTCTTTCTCTTTCTCTTTCTCTTTCTCTTTCT
>NW_018392109.1:38378-40825 GCF_900095145.1 Mus pahari | reverse complement strand
AAATCAGGGACTAGACAAGGCTGCGACTTTCTCCCTACCTATTCAGTATAGTACGTGAAGTTCTAGCCAGAGCAATTCGACAACAAAAAGAGATCAAAGGGATCTAAATAACTTTAAAAGTCCCACAGTCTTTACATATTAAAAGTTCAATCATTTTAAAATATCCAGTATCTTTTAAAGTTCAAAGTACTTAAAAATTCAAAGTGTATTAACTGTGGGCTTCACTAAAAAACTTCCTTCAAGGGTAAAAATTATCAGGGCACAGTCACAGTCAAAAGCAAAAACTAAACTCCCACTGACTGGGATCCAACTCACGATCTTCTGGGCTCCTCCAAGGGCTTGGGTCACTTATCCAGCCCTGTCCTTGGTAGCACACAGCTTTGTCTTCTAGGCTCCAGTTGCCTGTACTCCACTGCTGCTGCTGGTTTTGGTGGTTATTTCATGGTACTGGTACCTCCAAAATGGAAATTGGAAAGGAAGAAGTCAAAATATCATTATTTGCAGATGATATGATAGTATATATAAGTGACCCTATAAGTCCACCAGAGAACAGCTAAACCTGATAAACAGCTTCAATGCAGTAGCATGATATAAAATTAACTCAAACAAGTAAGTCGCCTTTCTCTACACAAAGGATAAACAGGCTGAAAAAGAAATTAGGGAAACAATATCCTTCACAATAGTTACAAAGGAAATAAAATACCTTGGTGTGACTCTAAGGAAGTGAAATATCTGTATGATTAGAACTTCAAGTCTCCGAAGAGAGAAATTAAAAGAGATCTCAGAAGATGGAAAGATCTCCCATGCTCATGGTTTGGCACCATTAACATAGTCAAAATGGCTTTCCTAGCAAAAGCAGTCTACAGATTCAATGCAATCCCTATCAAAATTCCAACTCAGTTCTTCATGATATAGTAAGGACTATTTGCAACCTTATCTGGAATAATAAAAAACTTAGGATAGTAAAAACCATTCTTAAAAATAAAAGAACCTCTTATGGAATCACCTTGCCTGACCTAAAGCTGTAGTACAGAGCAATTGTGATAAAAACTGCATGGAACTGGTACAGAGACAGAGAGGTAGATCAATGGAATAGAATTAAAGTCCCAGAAATAAATCCACACACCTGTGGTCATTTGATCTTTGACAAAAGAGCTAAAACCATGAGGTGGAAAAATCACAGCTTTTTCAACAGATGGTGCTGGCACAACTGGCGGTTATCATGTAGAAGAATGCAAATTGATCCATTCTTATCCTTGTAAAAAGCTCAAGTTTAAGTGAGTGAAAGACCTCCACAGAAAACCAGAGACACTGATATTTGTAGAGGAGAAAGTAGGGAAAAGCCTTGAAGATAGGGCACAGGGAAAAAAATTCCTAAACAGAACAGCAAAGGCTTGTGCTGTAAGATCAAGAATCAACAAATGGGACCTCATAAAATTGCAAAGCTTCTGTAAGGCAAAAGACACTGTCAACAAGACAAAAAGGCCACCAACAGACTGGGAAAGGATTTTTACCAATCCTAAATCTTATAGGGGACTAATATCCAATATATACAAAGGCTACCAATAATAATTAAGACAGTACCTCCACAGTCTAGCTTACAGATCAATGTAATGGAGTCATTACCTTAGTTAAGACTGCCCTTTCCCACGGGTGTTTAGATTTATGTCAAGTAGCTAAAACCTAACTGAGATAGGGAATTTCAAAACTAGATTAATTTAAGGAGGCTGCACAGCAACCAAGAGCAGTACCATTTCATAGTCAAAAGCCCTGATCTGAGTTAAAAGGGGCAAGCTGAATACCAGCCCTTGACTCTCTGCTTCCTAACTGTTGGTGCAACATGGTCAAATGACCCACACCTATGGTGCCATGTATTCTCCACAAAGATGATCTGTACCCTTTCATTATAATACAAATAAACCCCTCTTCCCTTAATTGATTCCTTGTCACATATTTGGCCCCAGGAACAAGAAACACTAACATGGCTCACAGGAATGAAGATCCCAGAATAGAGAATGGTGACAGACACCTACTAACTAACAGGACCCTCTATAGTAGTGTCTAGGGAGAACAGAAATAGAAAAAGTTGTAATAAAAAAGGTGAGAGCACATCAGAGGAACAGAGAAAAACAAGGGTGTCAGAAATCTGCCCTGGGAAGCAATAAACTCTGTCCTCTATTCTGGATTGTGTGTGTGTGTGTGTGTGTGTGTGTGTGTGTGTGTTACATCATTTTATAATATTTTTTAAAATAAATGGAAATACAAGGACTGTAGAGCAAATAATATACCCTATAGAAGATAACATAGTATAAAATACTATAGTGTGTAATTTTTATACTTTGGGAGAATATATCTATATCTATATCTATATCTATATCTATATCTATATCTATATCTATATCTATATCTATATCTATATCTATATCTATATCTATATCTATATCTAT
>NW_018392109.1:27025-38298 GCF_900095145.1 Mus pahari | reverse complement strand
TATATCTATATCTATATCTATATCTATATCTATATCTATATCTATATCTATATCTATATCTATATCTATATCTATATAGATAGATATATACACATATTAATTAAATGTTGCAAAATATTATGGGTATATTTTGCAACATTTAATTTAGGTTTATTTTAATTTTTTTAATTTTTGAGACACACACAGTCACACACACACACACACTGTGAATTGGTCTGAAGTTTGTTTGTTTGTTTGTTTGTTTGTTTGTTTCTGAAGACAGGGTTTCTCTATGAACCAAAGCTGTCCTGGAACTCACTCGGTAGACCAGGCTGGCCTTGACCTCAGAAATCTGCCTGCCTCTGCCTCTGCCTCCCAAGTGTATATTTTTATATATAGCATACATAGACTCATGTTACAGCTCATTTTAATTTGTCACAATGGTAACAAAAAACAAATGTCTTACTGAAAAAACTTAAGTGAAATTAGCAAAAACCCAGCTCTGTTTCCATGCTCACCTTGAAGGTTTTCTTTAATGTTCTAAATATGTATGCATCATTAATTAAATATTTTGTCTGTACTACTAATATGGCAGGTCAAGGAAAGGTGCTAAGATCCACTTTAGGGTGTCTCTGTGTGTGTCAGTATATGTATTGTCCAGCCATGAGGAAGAAACACAATTCAAGGTCTGACTTCAGATCTATTCATGGTGTGTGTGTGTGTGTGTGTGTGTGTATTCCAGTCATGTGGCAGAAAAACAATTAAAGGTCTGACAGTGGTGGCTCACGCCTTTAATCCCAGCACTTGGGAGGCAGAGACAGGCCAATTTCAGAGTTCTAGGCAAGCCTGGTCTACAGATTGAGTTCCAGGACATCTAGGGCTCATAGAGAAACCCCGTCTTCTGAAACAAACAAACAAACAAACAAACAAACAAACAAACAAACAAAAGGTCTGACTTTAGACCTATTCACCGTGTGTGTGTGTGTGTGTGTGTGTGTGTGTGTATATGTGTGTGTGTGTGTGTTTGTGTGTTGGTGTTCCAAGATTACTTTACTGAGGTAATCCTTGTCCTGTCCTGGTCCACAATTCTTTCTGAATGGTGGCCTCAGATATTCTGAGGCCTTCTAGAGTACCTGTGTCTATGCGCTGTGTGCCAGTGTTCAACTCCATGTTCTAATACATGACATGCTCATCCTTATATGAAAAATCAGCAAGGGAAAGTGTTTGTGTACTTGCCCTAAGGTAGCACTGATGAGGGGGCACTCAACTGATCTAGGAAGGGGAGTCTTATAAGCACATCTTGGGGAACAATCATATCCACTATCCCTTTTGTTGTATTGCAGCATGAGACCTTCGGAGGATGGGATCCAGGTACACTTTGACTCTCTTCCTTATTCTCTATTGCTTTCTGAACTTGATTCTTTTAGTTTTCCAACACAGACAAAAGTCAAAGGCAATATGTACACCTAATCTGGGCAGCCTCTGCAGTATAGGGGATGGGAACTTTCTTTCTCACTTCAGCCCACCAAGACCAGCTTCATTGTGGACCCAACACAGATGCTGTGTATAATTTATGTCTTATTTCTTTTAGCAAATCTTTGTGTAATAAAACACTTATCCATCTGTAATACAAAACTTCTTTCTTTACTCTTATTCAGTGAGATTTGCAAGCTATATGTTGTATATGTTTGTGTGTTTTGTTGGCCCATCTTTGAAAACAGTTATTAAGACTTACGTTTTTTCCTTTGTGTGTTAATGTAAACATACCCTCAGCAACCAGAAGAGGGCATCATATCCCCTTGATTTGGAGTTAAAGATGGTAGGAGCCACCTGATTTGGTTGCTGGAAACCAATCTTCAGTCTTCTAGGAGAGCAGCAAGTGTCCTTTATCCCTGAGCCACATCTCCGGATTCTTCACTAATGTTGATATACATATAAATCCAAAATCTAATGGATCATCTTATATGGGAACAAGAAAAAGGGGTGCCTTGGGGAAGTGGGGAACAGGAAAACCCACACCCCACCGGGGTTCCATCTATACTCTGGTCAGTCAAGCGTGGGTGGGCTGCTATCTACCTATACACTCATCACTGGGTGGGCACTACTCTATCTCACTCTTCAGGGAATGGCAAAGGGCAGCCCTGCCTGAGGACCCCAGAGCTAACTTGCTAAAGTCCCATGGTTATAGGAAAGAGTAATGAGAGAAGAGGTTCCCAACACTGAACAGAGTGCACAGCAGATCTTGATGGGCAGAGATTCTCTATGGTTTAAGAGCTTTATTATGGAAGTGCAGGGGGGGAGAGAGAAGGTAGAAAGAGAGAGGGGGAAGGCTAAAGTGAAAGAGACTAAGAGAGAGAAAGGAGAGGAGAGAAGACATAGAGATAGGAGAGGAGGAGACAAAGAAGAGAAGAGAGGGGGTGACAGGGCGAAGTAAGAGCATAAGAGGTAAGAAAATAAGAGGGTGAGGTGAGGCTGAACACCCCTTTTAATGGTCTTTACTGATGCTAGAAAACTGGGAACAGTTTAGCCTGAAGTTCAGAAGCTTGGGCCATTGCCTATGTGACTACTGACCATGCTTCTCTTGTAGGGGTGTTGGGGGGGTAACTTAGGCAGGGGCCAGACTTCGGGGAGCATAAGGGAACACCTACAGTGTCATGAAGGTGAATTATGACCATCAGGGTTCAGACCTCAACTCAACTGCAAACCAGTCTGCAATTCCTGACAATCTTATTGCCTTATTTTGTTTATCTAGAGACACAAAACTAATATGCAGGGTGTGGGTTGAGAGGTAGGGGAGATCACAGCTATTTATCCATTATTTCCTTATGACTGTCACTGGCCACCTTAAATGTAGATGGCTTGAAGAACTTTCCTGTCACGGACCACTCAGTGCAGGGTCACCTTCCATGAGAGAATCGGGGTCTCAGTACTCTGGTAGGTAAGGATTAGGCACAGTGACAGACAGACACAAACCTAAGAGAGTTTTGAAGCTACTGTGAATTGCTTTACTTTCAGATGAGGTTATATACACTCAAATCAGCAAAAAATTTTTCGTAACAGGT
This sequence comes from Mus pahari, assembly GCF_900095145.1. Classification (NCBI taxonomy): domain Eukaryota; kingdom Metazoa; phylum Chordata; class Mammalia; order Rodentia; family Muridae; genus Mus; species Mus pahari. The sequence goes on along the minus strand of NW_018392109.1, from coordinate 35,257 downwards.
CATTACATGAAACATTTTATACCCCAAAGATGAACATTAACAAGCTATCTTGAATCCAGAAGTATAAAATCGGGAGCACTTCTTGAGAATCACCTTGAAACCCAGAGAGTTGTCAACCTATTTTTAGAATGCTGCCAGCCAAGGCTTACAAAATACAGTCAAAAGTTTAACTTTAACTTATACCAAATCTCAAATTTTATGGGCCTTCTGGCCAATTTGGAAATCTTGTGACTGTTTTTCTAAAACTTCTTTAAGAGAACAGTAACTTATAACTTCTCCAAAATATATCTGACCTCTCTTTGTCATCTCACACCAAGGAGGCCTTGTTCTGGCAAGTCACTCCATAAAATTTAATGTATAGTATAAAATTCTCTTTCCATTAAATTTACCCATGTATATCCATTCTCATCACAGGCCTATGTATAAGGTATAGGTCCTGCAGTTATTCTTAATTTATAGAGTCTCCTGTACATAGGAGGGGACCACCATCTGCCCCTTTTTAAATACTGTTTCCATCCACCAACAATTCTTACAGATATTCCTAGCTAATTCTTACTATATTCTTGATCATCATGAATGGGAATTTTAGGCCCCCTTAATGCTTGAACTCTATGACTATTAACAACATCTGGATTTTTTACAAATGATTCCTGGTGCTGCAATGCATCACTCTCATCACTAATGTTTCATCCTTGATCAATAAAGGCAGTAATGATTTTATCGAAATCAGCAGTAAGGGCCAAGAAGGCCATGAGGAAGAAAGAAAGAGCACACATCACCCCACCACAAATAGCAATTGTTGAGTCTGTGCAAATGTTAAGGGCTACATGCCAGTGACCTCCAGGAGATTGGATTACGTGGAACACGTATCTCAGGTCTGAACATCATTTGTGCACTTTGTGGTGTATGTCACATAGACTCTAACTGAGTTGGTGTGGCATTTTCCTAGACAACCAAATCTCCCATCCCCTAGTCACTAGTTGCCAGGTGCTCTTTAGGTTGCATGACAAAAGAATCTGCATGACTTGTGGAAGCCCCAGAAGGAGGTAGCAAACAAAAAATAATCTGTAGTGTATAGGAACTGCCTTATCTCACTGTATCTAACTCATACTGTAGGTGCCAAGCATTTGGGATTGGCTGAGGATAATATCCAACTCTATGGGGCTCTGGTTCTCTTGAGAAATAGAGTGATTACTTTCAGTGTAGATATCTCATTGAGATGAGAAAAGAGCTGGCCAAAAGATTTCTACTTGAGCAAACGAATAAGCCCACAATGAACTAAGAATAAGCCCATAATGCATTTAACCTGTATTCTGAAGCACAAGAAGCTTGATATAACTGCCATAGATGCCAGCTCTTTTGCTATGTTAAAGTTTTATAAATATATATTTATTTTTCCTTCAAAAAAGATAATTTTAATGTAATCTAATATATCTAATAAGACACACATGAACACTAAAAACTACACTATTGTTACTAGGACAGAGTAGTCTGGCATTCACGATTAACCATCGAAGCGTCCTTGTAAAAAAAATACTTTTCTACCTGCTATAATGCATTTTAAAGTTTTTTTTAATCTGCATATGAAAATACATCAAGATAATGACATAAATTGTAGCCCACTAAAGGAAATAACATTCAATAAGATCTTTCTAATCACATTTAGAAATTCACATCTTTTGAGTAAAAATGTCTTGTTTTCTCTGTAAAAACACAGTTATAGTGTACTCTAATGTCTAATTAATAATACATGTGAACACTAAAAACTACACTATTATTGTTACTAGCACAGAGTAGAACTCTCAGCAATTAACAATTAACTCTCTTTTCTGTAGAATCTGTGTTAAAACACTTTACTTTCTGCTATAATGCATGTTACATTTTTATTTAAAATGTGTATATAAAAATAAGTCAAGATAAAAACATTCAATGTAGCCCACTGAAGGAAATAAGATTCAGTAAGATCTTTCTATCTTATTTAGAAATTCACATCTAATGAGCAAAAATACCTTATTTTCTTTTAAAAAGTTATAATATACTCTAATATGTTGTGATTGTTTGTATATTCTTAGACCAGGGAGTAGCACTATTTGGAGGTGTGACCTTGTTGGAATAGGTGTGACCTGGTTGGAGTAGGTGTGTCACTGTGGGTGTGGGCATAAGATACTCACCCTAGTCGCCTGGAAATCAGTCTTCCCCTAGCTGACTTTGGAACAATACATAGAACTCTCAGCTCTGCCTGTGCCATGCCTGCCTGGATACTGCCATGTTCCCACCTTGATGATAATGGACTGAACCTTTGAATCTGGAAGCCAGTCCCAATTAAATGTTGTTTTTTATAGGATTTGCATTTGTTGTGCTGTCTGTTCACACCAGTAAAACTCTAAGACAGAAGTTGGTACCAGGAGTGGGGTATTGTGATAGGCCTAACCATGCTTTTATATGAAAGAATGTGGATTTGGGGACTTTCTATTTGGAAAGAAGTAGTACACTTCAAATGGGGCTTAATTGGTCATCCTAGTACGAAAATAGAAGACTTTGTTGATTGGAGTAATTTGAACTGTGTTGACTTGACCCAAAAGATTTCAAAGGAGAAGAATTTCAGTATGTGGCATAAAGATTGTTTTGTGGTATTTTGGTGAAGAATGTGGCTACTTTTTGCCCTTGTCTGAAAAGTNTGCCTGAGGCTAAGGTGAAGAGACTCAGATTAATTGCATTGACAAAGGGTGTTTCAAAAAAGCCCAGCAGAAACTTTGTTCTCTGGTTAAGTCTTATAAAGAGTTTGAACAAGCATAGCAAATTAGAAATGAAAAAATATAAAATATATGGTTTGAGTATTAGAGGGGTACCAGGAAGTGAAATGGAGAAAAATACTGTGTTCTCGGAGATAACAGATTAAGGGAGTGGGACTTTGGGGCAAGATCCTACCCAGCTAAATTTAGATCCAGCCATGGTGATACACACCTTTAATCTCAGGAGACAGGCATGCTGATCTCTGCATTCAAGGTCAGTCTTCAGAGCCAGGTCCAGGATAGCCAAGCTTAGGCAGTGAAGGATTTGGAAAACAGAAAGCCAGTGAAAATTTAATAGTACAAGCCTGTCATGTTCTAGTTCCTGCAAGCAGCAGGACTCAGCAGCTTCAGCCATGTGGCTCTGGCACTAGAGTTAAGAATGGAAGGAGCTACTGTGACAATTGATGCTAGTTAGCTGGAGCTAAGAAACTAGCAATGATTAAGAAGAGAACAGCATCACTGAGTTGAAATCTTCTGGGAATTGTTTCCTGGGAGTACAAAGAAGCTGTGTTCCAAATATAGCCAAGGTTCTTCCTCATGCTGTGGCTGGACTTGGCAATGTGTAAGAGTCACCCAGATGTTATGGGTTTTGAAAGCATGAAAGGGGTTATGAAAAGCAACTGAGGTTTGGCACTGTGAGAGGCCATGGAAGGCCATTGGTGAAGTGCAGTCTCAGTTGTTGATTGCTCAGGCCTGAAGGGGTCGTGCAAATGATTTGAGTCTTGGCACCATGAAGAGAGTCTATGGGAGGCTATTGGTGAAGCCTAGCTGGAGTAGAACACCCTGGTGTATTGGAGATGTCAGTACCATAGGATGATCACCGAGAACAGATGCCACAGTGGAGTAGATCAACGTAAGCTTAGAGTGCTACTGAAGGCAGAGCTGGAGAAGTGATGGAAGAACTAGCTCTTAGCAGGAGCCCAAAAGTCAAAGTGGAATCCCAGACACTGAAACAAGAAGGTGTAACATTGAAATTGCCTTGGAGACTCAAAGATGTTAAAGATGTCAGAGCCATGGGATACGTTCTGTGGAAAGCTGCTAACAGGGAGTAGAACCAGCCCAGGAGAAAGCATTTTGTTGCAGTCAACAAAGAAGAAAAAGGAGTTGGAGATCTGAAGGCCACTTTGACATCAGTCATGGAAATGCAGAGTTTGGAATTTTCCAAACTGGTTTCCTATCTTTCATTGAGGATTACAGTTAAGTGATTGGATGAATCTCAGAAGAGACCCTGAACTTTGGACTTTTAACATTGTTGAACCTGCTATAGACTATGAGGACTTTGAAAGTTGGATTAAGTGCAGTTTGCATTATGCTATGTTTAAGTATAGCCCCCATAGACTCATGTGTTTGAATAAGTTTGTGGGGATCAGGGAGTGAAATGTGATGGTTTTTATATTCTTAGAACAGGGATTAGCACCATTTGGAGGTGTGTCCTTGTTGGAATAGGTGTGACCTGGTTGGAGTAGTTGTGTCAATGTGGGTGTGGGGATAAGATCCTCTCCCTAGTTGCCTGGAAGTCAGTATTCTACTAGCTGCCTTTGGAAGAAGACATAGAACTCTCAGCTCTGCCTGTGCCATTCTTGCCTTGATACTGCCCTGCTCCTGCATTGATGATAATGGACTGGACCTCTGAACCTGTAAGACAGCTTCAATTAAATGGTTTTTTTTTTTTTTTTATAAGAATTGCCTTGGTCATGGTGTCTGTTCACAGCAGCAAAACCCTAAGAAAAATGTCTAATTAATATTACACGTGAACACTAAAAACTATACTATTGTTGTCACTAGCACAGAGTAGATCTCTCAGGCATTCAGGATTAACCATATTTTCAGTAGAATCTGTGTTTAAACACTTTTCTACCTGCTATAATGTTTGTACACTTTTCTTTAAAATATGCATATGAAAATAGATCAAGATAGTGACATACAGTGGAGTCCACCACAGGAAATAACATTCAATAAGATCTTTCTTATCATACTTAGAAATACACATATATTGAGTGAAAATGTCTGGTTTTCTTAAAAAAAAAGAGAGTTATAATTTAGGCTAATATGTCTAATTAATAATACATGTGAACACTAAAAAATACAGGATTGTTGTTACCAGCACTGAGTAGAAATCTCAGGCATTCACGATTAGTTCTCTTTCTGCAGCATCTGTATTAAAACCATTTTGTTCCTGGTACTTTTCATTTTACAGTTTTTATTTAGAATGTGCATATGAAAATATGTCAAGATAATGATATACAGTGTAGGCCACTAAAGGAAATAACACTTACACCTTTTATTTTAAAATTTTAAAAGTTTGGATGCCAAGGAAGTCTTTGCTGAGTGCCTATAGCATCCTACAACTAGGCATACTCATGCCTAGGTGAGAAGGAAGGACCCATTTATTGATATATGGCATGACACTGTTCAGGTATTTAATATGAGGAAGATGGCATGTTTGTGTTTTTTTCTGCAAAATCCTGCAGTAGCATGCTAGCTGTCAGAGTGATTGTTGTGACATGCTGACACAAAAGGATAATGCTGACCTGTGAGCTTGCTGAGTACCCTGACAATGGTGATAGGAAAACTTTATTGGGTGTATGCTCTTGTCCTACCTTTGCTTGCCTATGTCCCAGATTAGACAAGCTATGCTGCCTTGCTTCAAGCTTTTAGACCTTTTGGGACAGAAAACATAGAGACTGTGGAAACTGACTAGAAGATTTAATGTAAAGAAGGAGTTATAATGACACTTCTCTTTCTTTTAAGGTGACCAGTTATTCTGACTCAATCATGGACTGGTCTAGAAATAAACCCAATATTGGAGATTCCAAATATGAAGATAGTTAAAAATCTTTATCAACCAACGTTACCACTATTTCCCGAGAAGTAAGTTTTTTTCTATTGATTCTCAAAGCCACCTCCCCTTCACTGGGAGGCCAAACATGGGTCTGATCATTGCTAATTTGCAACTGAGTTGAGTTCTTGGGACATCCCCACAGACTATTTTAATTTGCTGTTGCTTTTAACTTTTGATTTTGTATTTCAAGCAGATCAGTTACATTCATACAGGCAAAGCTCAGATGGCAGTTATTTATCTTTATGGAGAGATGCACTGATTGAATATTGTGAATTTATTCTGTATGAAAAAAAAAAGGTGTGCTATGAGGGCCACTGATGATTCAATGACTCTTATCAACCTAAGACAGAGGTGTGTGACAAAAACATCATGTTTGTTCATAATAAAGACTAAAATGCCATGTTTGTGCTAATAAATACAAAAAAGCTGCACATGTTCTCCGGGATGGGTCAGAAGAAGTATAGGCATTCAGACTCAAGCCAGGCACAGCTGCCAGCATCTTTTATTCCCAGGCAAGACCATGGAGCATAAGTAAATTTTATGCTCCAGTCCAGCTAATTTTTAATAAATAAAAAGGGAGGAACTGTATCCTTCCTTCCAAAATCAAACCTGTTTCTGCCACAGTCAGCTACCCCAGCTAGGGTAGAGTCTTCTGGCCTAGGTAAAGTCTATTGTGTGCCACATCTGGAGATCCCTGCAAGAAGCTACCTGTTAAGCATCTGAGTTTGCTTTTCTGTTGAGATCCTGATAAAGCAATCAGATCTTGGTGAAGTGGGGGATGGGTCTCCACCCTTTAAATTCAAGGCCGTACAATTACAGATTGAGCCTTGATCAGAGAACTTTGTCCTGGCTCATTATTTTTCTCACTATCCATCCCCTCCATCTATAGCTTTCCTTTCAGGAACCCAGTAACCCATGGGTGCTGGCAACTACAGGAAGTATCAAACTATGGGCTGGTGTTCTAGACTGAATAAAAGAGAGAAATCTAGCCTGGCATAAGGCTTCATCACTCTGTTTCCTGATTGGATACACTTACAAATTGTTCCTGCCACCATACCTTTCCTGCCACAATGGACTGTAGCCCCTGGAACTGCAAGCAATAATAAACCTGCTTTCTTAAATTATTTTTGCCTGATACCTTGTCACAAAATAAGATAATTAACTAATAGTGAAACAATTATTCAGTATAGCAAAGTTGAAGACAAATACATTGTCCAACTGTTGTCTCCAATGTCCTACTTTCTATTTCTTTTGTGTTATTGGATATTTAAGCTGGAAGAACTCAAAAGAAGACCATGGGAAAGCACTATTGTATTTGTGGGAAAGACAGAACTATTATCACTCCAGTAAAGAACACTCTATGTTTGTTCTGTCCATAATGGAGTCAAAGTCATATGTTGACAAGTTAGTTAGAACCTGTCCAGATCAGTATCTACAAATTAGGTGCTATTTGAACAAAAACAAATTATGACTGTACACTACTCTAGACTATACATGGAAAAATAAATGAATGCATTGATTGTGGTAGTAAGTTGACTATGTTAGCAGTCTCCATGTAGACAGATAGAGGATTGCTTGGTGAAGAATTTGATGAGGAGTTTGTACATGCTTCCACAGTGGAAAATGTTGCTGAGGGAAGACAGCCCTTATCTAGAATGATTTCCTTTCTTCAGCAAATGTCACTGTAACATTTTACATTCTTTTTTTAATGGTTTATAAAATTTTCCAGCAGTTGTCAGCTGTTATGGCATAAAATAGTTCTCTCTGGACTAACAGTCATAGGACTTGGGGTCAAATCCTAACATCCCATTATTTTCTCTTGTGCCAACAGTTATATAGTATTCTGGAAACCATTGGTCAAATAGGAGTATAAATGTATCTAATTATTTGATGATTTACTTATAAATAATTTAAATATCACTTCTAACTATAAATGATAAAGTTAACATCACTTATAAAGTAAGAAGGTTGGGTCACATACTATTAAACCTACTGGCAGGTGGGCTTAACACTAGAACTTGGATCTCTCAGAACAGCTTTTCCTGTGAAAAGGAGCGCTAATCTCCCTGGGTATGAATTACACTCCCAAACATTTATGCAAATATAATTAGAAAGCAATCACCCTTTACAGAACATTATGAGCCCTGTATAAAATTTAGAAAGTGAATCAGAGCCATAATTGTTAACAAAACTACATAGCAAGACACAAAGGTAGCAGAGTGATATCTCACATTCAGATCGCACCTTGCCCTTTTGAATGCTGGTGCTGTTGACCCACTATTACCTCATGCCTACAACTAGCACATAATTAAAAGTTCACAGAGGCCTACTGTATATGATTAACAACTTCATGAACTACATGTTGTTGTCCCTTAAAATCCCATAGCTTTTTTTTTTACCTCTCTCTATGTTCACTTTTTTTTGCCTCCCCATATTCATGTAAGCTCTCATTCAAATCACAAGAACCTACACTTTATATTTATGTAATATTTTGTTTTACCTCAATTTCTTTGTGTGTGTATGTGTTTATGTGTGTCTGTATGTGTGTGTGTGTGAGTGTGTGTGTGTCTATGTGTGTGTCTGTGTGTGTGTGTGTGT
>NW_018392109.1:13082-27000 GCF_900095145.1 Mus pahari | reverse complement strand
GAGAGAGAGAGAGAGAGAGAGAGAGAGAGAGAAGATGGCATTATGTAGCTCTGTCTGGCTTGGTTCTCAGTTTGTAACCCAGGTTAGCTATGAATGTGGAATAACCTCTTGCATAAGCCTGATGAGTGCTGAGGCTATAGATATGTGCCCCACACAAGGCTCTGGTCTTATAATTCATAATTCATAACTATCTCTAGTCTCCTGAATAAATGTAAACTAATGTATACAAGAGCTTATGGGTCCCTGGTACCTGTAATGTGTAATACTTTTACAGTTTATTTTTCACAGACCCAATTATTAAATTGAATTAAAATAATTTTTGCAATTTTGTACTTACATGTTAGGATAAAGCATTTAATAAGCCCACTTCACAGGCAGGAAACATACCTAAGCTTAATATCTAATTCATTTATTCAGTGTGTTGGAGCCATAATTAAATTCAACATGTCTCTTTATTGAATATAAGCCATACAACCACACATAACCACAAATCTGTAGCTGTATCTCTGAGAATCTCTGTTTACTTGTAATGTATGGCTATATATTAAATAGTTTTCTAAAAAAAAAGAATGCGCAGTTTTAAACACTTTTATAAAGAAGTCAATAAATATATATTTAGTAAAGTAAACATACAACAACACCTTATTAATTATCTGAATAGTCATATGTCATGTGGATGCTTATGTAGGAATCAATTTATAATCAGTAATATTTTAAATTTATTTTATTTCTCATGGTAGTCACATCTCAACTGTTCAGGAACCCCATGTAACTATTGGATATCACACTGGCAAGCACAGATATGTAATATTTCTATCCTTGTATAAATTTATATGCAATCGTGGATTCTGTCATACCTGTCACAGCAATACCTGCTATCAATTTGAGACTTGATTACTTCTATTGATGTGGCAAATGCCATTAACAGGACAACTTATAGAAAGATGACTTTATTAGGTTTTACAGTTTCTGATGGTGAATCCATGACCATGATGACAGGGGAACAGCAGCAGACAAGGTGGCATGTTTCTGGAGACATACCTAGGAACTTTATTTTGATCTATGAGCACAAGGCAGAGAGGGAGAGGGAGAGGGAGAGGGAGAGGGAGACGGAGACGGAGACGGAGACGGAGACGGAGACGGAGACGGAGACGGAGACGGAAGGGGAGGGGGAGGAGGAGGGGGAGAGGGAGAGGAGAGGGAGAGGGAAAGGGAGAAAGAGAGAAAGAAAGAGAGAGAGGGAGAGAAACAGCTAACTAACGATGTTATGAACTTTTGAAACCTTGATATCTACCCCCTCAAGACACTTGTCCTCCAAGAAGCACATACTTCCTAATCTTTCTAACCACTTTCACCAATGGGGAACTAAAAATAATAAAATAAGAACACTCATGGAGGTAATTCTCATTCCAATATTTTATGAAAATTCAAAATTTTGCTTTATCTCTATTTGAGGAACTAAGCCTCTGCATTGCTTTTCCTACTCCTATCAAAGTTTCTCCAGAACACTAAATCCCAGTTAGACTGAGCATCAGACTCATTGGACAGCTTGAATAGAAACACATTTTTTTTTTTACCATTTCCGAAAAAGATCATGACTTTCCATACAGTGTGTTTTCATGCAGGGTTGAATAAACAAGCTCAATTTACCAATGGAGCCATGTAAATAATTAAGCCTGTGTTTTATAATCCACAAACTTTTGTTCCAGAGCAGATGAAGTGTCTCGATCCCAACATTCCTGGCTGCTGTTTTAGAAACCATATACACCCAACAACTGAGATTCCCCAGAGTCTCCTCTATTCCAGGAAAAATATTGATCAAACCTGAAACAAATCATTCTTGTTCTGACTTATGTGCAGACAAAGAAAATTCAAGATTTACTAAAGCACAATAGACTATAAACGGTACCAGTCATAGTCTTCAGGGAATGCCCAAATTAGTTCATCTTTCTTTCAGGCCAGAGAGGACCCAAAAGGCAAACGCAGACCTTAACAACTACAATACATGTTTTCTGTTGTTTGTTTGTTTTGTTTTGTACTTTTATTTTAAGAAATAGCCTAATAACATCTCAAATTAAGAACTAACTAGAGGGATAAGTAGTGGCTGCTGAATTCTGGAAGATACTCCTAGCAAATTGAAGGCAACCCAAACATTCCACATTCACCTCCACACATGGAAGAGCTGAAGAGATGAAGTGCAGAAGTTTGGATTGAAACTTCTCTGACTTGGATCCTACACAGCTGTTTTAGACAATGAGGTGGTGATCTACTATAATTTCTAGTAAACTATTTTTTTAAACAAGAGCTTTGAACAATCAAAATAGTTGTGTTGTTACCATTGAATACATCATTGTAAAACAAACAAATAATAACAAAAAAAAAAACAGACAACAGCAAAGACAAGTATCTCTCAACTCAAAGATAGCAAGACATAGTTTATTCTGAAGCCAATGTGGGTGAACATCACATGGGAAAACAGATTCATGTTACCAAAATTACCATGTTTCATGAATTTATTGTAACTAATAACTAATTTTTGGAAATGGTAAACCCATAAATCAAAGGACATGTAACATACATTTAAAAACAATGTAGGAAATCTTAGCTATAGGCCTCAGATAAATTTTGATATTATTTTTACATTGGGATTAGTGGAAGCTAGGGGTATGCTTAAAGATTTCAAAAGACATACATAAGAATGTTAAACACAGAGGAAGCCATCAAATCACTATTTATAGAGCTAAGATATCCTAAGGTGGCTTGGCACACAACCTGCAATATTTCAACCCTCAACCATTATTGAAATTGTACTCAGTCAATGTGATTTGTAGAATGACCCTAAAGGGTTTTCCCCAAAACTTGCTGTATTGGTTTGTTCTTGTTGTATGTTGCTGAAATGAGCATGGCTGTCATGAGCCACTTTGCCTCAGACTTATGGGAACAGTATACTTTTCTCTGGGCCTTATGCAGACACTGACAGTGCAAACAAAATGTCACAACCTTAGCTTTCTCATTCTAGATGTTTAAAGTTTGAAAATGTCTCTACATAGACATTCTATTTAGAATGGTTAGAACTGACTTCCTGTTCAGCTGTATGTAATATGCCAAGTTTATTGGTTGATGGTGTGTCTCTACCAGAGCATGCATGGTCTACCTAATTCCAGATTTTCTGAGAATGTGTCGGTGTACCTGCTCTCTCTTTATTGCAGAGTTGCTTGAGTCAGAGCTGTATATGAGCCATTCAGAATCTAACATTCATTTGTGTGGGGTGTGTAGTATATAGTGTTTGAGTGTGTATGTGTGTAAGTTTGTTCATGTGCATGAGTGCATATGTGCACTTACATCTGCATATGGAGGCCATATTCAACAACAAATGCTTTCTTCAATTTATTTCCTCAATTTACTAAGGGAGGGTCTACCTCTTGATCCCAGGGCTTGCTGATTAAACTTGCTCCAGATTTTATTTTCCATCTTCTGAGCTCTGAAATCAACTAGTGTGCACACCCAGAATTTATGTGCGTACTGAGAGTGCAAGCTTTGGTTCACATGATTGCAAGACAAGTATTTTAGCTCCTGATCCATCTCCCACCTGCAAGTTTGTTTTTTCTCTTGTTGGCTTATTCTCAATTTGTGCTAACTCCTTTATTATCTCCTTTCTTTAGTTAAGTCTGGGTTGGATTCTTTTCAAATTCTTTCAAGTGTAAAGATGTATTATAGATTTGGGTTCTTCTTTCTTAATCACTGTAAATCTTGATTTTAGTAGTATTTTTGCAGCATGCTGTAAGTTTAAGTCTTTTTATTCACTGTCTTGAAATTGTTTGTGATGTTTCTTGTACTGTTTCCTTGTTGCAAGTGTGTTGCTGAATTTCCATGTTTGATAAATTGTAAGTTGTACTTTAGTTTATCTTCTTTATTATGGTACCTTGAAAAATTTCTTCAGACTTGTTTTGTCACCTAATATATAACTTAGCCTAGAGAATATTAGAGATGATTTTGAGGACAGTGTTTGTATTTGCATGGGTCAATGGTATTCCAAGTACACTGTTCTTAATTACCTTTTGTTAATTGTTTTATTTGCTATAAGATAGTTATTAAATTCAATTCTCCTACTATTGCTGTGGTTCAATTTCTTCCTTCAATTTTTTTTAAACATTAGCTTCATATATTTAGGAACTAATATGTTAGGCATATATTTGTTTATAAATATCTTCAAAACAACACACACACACACACACACACACACACACATATATATATAAATATATATATATATATATATATATATATATATATATATATATATATATAGTTTATTTGACTTTAAACCACAAAGGCTGACAATGCTTCCACCAAGAAGCATTGACAGCTAGCACAACCCCAGGACCAGGTATGAGAGACAGCCTTTTGAGCTCTTCTTCTGGGAAGTGCAATAGAATTCTAGAACAATACAGGTTATTGTTATTGCCTTTTAGAGGTAGGAGGTAAATCTCTATTTCTAAAGCTATCATGTCCTTCAGACATAAGATTAGGAGGATCTGAACTAATTATTACCTGACAACCTCCTCCCTGAAGTATAAGTTTTATAGTCCTAGAAGGTTTCATGCAAGCAGCCAAAGGAAGAAAGAAGCAACAGTTATTTTCCAGCTAGGAAACCATGAAACAACAAAGACCACTAACATAACAAAATAACTTTACACTCATATCTTGGTATTAATGTATAACTTTCTAATTAGACTTAAGACCTTCTCAACAAAAAGTAAATCATGTCTGGTACAGGAAACCTAGTCAACTACCTGGGGTTAGTGTAGTCATGTATCTCAAAGACAAACCTACTACAACCATTTTATTAGATCAGTATAATCCCTATGTGCATTCCAAATACTTATGCTTATATCTCCAGCAAGTGTAGTTCCCAATCCTTACTAAAGAAACATATCTTAGCAATATAGACAGAGACTATTACAGAAAACCAATACTGATCAAAATTAATAGAACAACGTATCTGGAATGCACATTTCCATGAAATATTTCTACCACACAATTTCTATATCTAATGCACAGAGACCATCAAGGAAGAGAGAGGAGAATGAATTACTTACTGAAAGGGCCAGAGAAACAGGAAATGTTCTGAGATTGTGTCTTCCATACATAACAAGAAAACCCTACACATAAAAGTTCAACAATATGGCTGCCTAAACAAAACCTAAAAAAATTATATCACCCATTGATATTATATGGTGACTTGAATAACAATAGTGCCCACAGGCTCAATAATTGAAGGATTGGTTAACACTTTCTACACTTTTAGGGACAGGTTGGGAGCTGTGGTCTTGTTGGAAAGGTGTGTTACAGCAGATCAAGTCTTAGTCTTTTTATATCATGGACCAGTGAATCAGATTTAAATTCTTAGCTACTGCTTCAGCAGCATACCTATCTGTTTAAAACCATACCTCCCATCAGCATGTCTGTAGACTAAAACTCTGCAACTATAAGAAAGTACTCAATTAGAAGCTTTTGTCTATAAGAGTTGCCTTAGTCTTAGTGTCTCTTCAGAGCAATAGAACTATAAGTAAGATACGTACTAACACTGAAGGGGAAAATTTCACAGGACCTAACCCCTAAACAAAAAATTGCAATCAACCATGGGACATGAGTTCACTTAATGTTTTCTTTCCCAGGGATTAGGCTCCTAGTTGGTTATCTAAAACTAAAGAGTTAGCCCACAAATCATATACATACAAGCAATATTAAATGGATTCAAAGATTGTATTCATATATTTAAGTGGGTATTCATATATTTAAGTGTGTACCAATTACAAACATAGAAGAGAGACAAGAAATTTGGGAGAGGGATGACATGAGGGGAATTGGAGAAAGGAAAGAGTATGGGAAAAGTGATGTAATTATGTTTTATATAAAAGAAAAAAGTAGCTGTTGATGGAATTCACTGCAGGAGGACCATGGGCTGTATAATGACATGGGAAATTATTTGAAGCCTGACTCCATGCAACTTCATCTTTCCTGTAGGTGCTACCCATTAGCTATGTGGATAATTTTGACATTATACATGAGACAGACCTATAGAGATCTGGTCAATCATGTGGCTTCCAAGATACATGTGCAATAGATAGCTATCCATCCATCATGTGCCTCTATCTCTGCTCCAAGTGTTTTTCCACCTCGACTCTGACATTTCAGACCTGAAACACATTCAGCAAGAAGCTGCAGTTGATATTTAAATTGGATAGTAGAATATGACACAGTTACTTAGCAATAGCCAGGTAGACCTGGCTTGCTACAAAATGGACTATTTGGACTCTGAATCTTTCTGAATCTCTGACACCCTTCTCTCTCCCTGATTCCTTCCTCTTTCTCCTCCTTTTCCCTTTCTATATCTCTGTTCAGGTGTTCCTGACCAGCCTCTTCTCACCTCTTTCTCTCTCTGTCCTCTGTTCCCTGTTTTTCTCTACCTTTACTTTCTATTCAACTCCACTTACCATGCCCACAGATGAACATTATTCTATAGCAGGTTCATCATATTCTTGGTACCTCAGAGGTGGTGGTTCCTTATTTTGGACCTGCTGAGACATACCCTTTCACCACACCTTACTTCTCTCTGTAAAACATTTCCTGGTCCTTATAAAACACATCAGTGTCAGAAGCATGTTTACAATCATTTGAGAAGGTCCTGGAACTTCTGTCTTAGTTCCAATTCATTGAGCAGCAGAAGAAAACAACCACTTGTTTTTATTTATTTATGCACATATGTGTATGTGAATAATGTATATGCAGTGCCTGTGGAGGTCAGGAGAGCATGTCAGATTCCCATCCCCTAAGCCTGTAGGTACAGATATGTAACTTGTAGCTTCTGAGAATTTAACCTGAATCAACTGCAAAAAGAAGAAGTGCTCTTATCAGCTGAGTCAGCTTTTCAACAAATGACAAAATTTTAAAGCAAACATTCTAATGTAGTACAATCTAAAGTCACACTTATATGCTAATGAATGATTGCACAAGAATGCTGCTGTTTTCTGCTGTTAACGTGTATTTCTATAATAGGACAAAAGTCTGTGCGAACATAAGAGAATTACAGAAGTTAATGACTTATAATATTTCAATATAAACATTCAAATATTCCACTAGCACTCACTAATACATGGTATGATATAGTAACACAGAATAAAGTGGCATGTTGTATAGTTAGATTCAAAGGTAAAATCAAATCACATAAGGTATGATGGACAAGTGCTAACAAAAACACATCAGACTCATTATGCATTTAATTTTTATTTTTTGCTAAAATGTGTTCTGAAACATGTTAGCTGCTGTCATATTTTCAGTTATGTAATCCTTTATGGGGTTGAAACTCATACAAGAAGCTGGACTCTAGGGGAAAACAATGCTTTTCTCTTTCTTCCCTTCCCCCTCTTCTCTTTCTTTCCCTCTGTATGTTGGGGAAATGCATTTGTTGTACTTATACAATTACTACTTTATTAAGGTATTGGCATCCATATCTTTTGAGAAGTGTTTTCAATAACATGTCAAGTATTGCTTAAACTTGGCTAACTTGAGTTTTCCAGTGATTTTTTTAAATCTATATTATTGCATTGTTCATGATACAGCTTCTCAGAAAGACAGACGTTTTTTCTCCACAGGCACTTCAAGGAACCCCAAATGTGGGGAAAAAGGAATACCTGTTCTTAAATCCCACAGTAAACATCTAATCCTGAATAAATTTATGTTTTTCTTAATAGCTTACTCATTGAACTCATCCAGTTGGAACAAAAAATTGTACAAAAAGAAAGAAATTGTGCAATGACAAAGAAATATATTTTGTATTTCACTGTCAGTATCATTTTCAGAAGTTTATTTTCTAGATTTCTACCTAATTCTGAATGAAAGTTAACCTTCAGCTCATGATTATAGATTCAATCGCCAGCAAGTCTTCTGCTCAAGAGAACTAATTAGAGGATGCAGAAAGAAGCTAAAACAGGGTCTCTTCAAAGAGTACCCTTCTAGCTCAGGGCTTTCTTTGAGGAATCAGAATAATTAGTGATCATTTCATTTGATTTTGTACCACAAATCATATTTTAAAAGAGAAAATGAGAAATATTTTCCTCACAAACCCCACTGTTACCCACCATCACTTTAATTTATATCTCCTGAAGCTGTAATCCTGCTCTCTGAAGCATCAACCTTAGATCATATTTGGGGACAAGAAGGACAGTATAGGAAAGAGAAAACAAAAAACAAACAAACAAACAAACAAACAACAACAACAACAACAGAAGCAAAACGACTCTTGCAAAACCTCTTTAGTTCGCTGCCTGCAGCTCTACAAATTCAGGCTTGCCTTTATGGGAAGTTATTAGTGAAACCACAGGCAACTGTGAGAGCAGGCAACCACTGAGCTCCAATTTCGTACAAAGTTGCTTGTCAGCTCTCCTCCCCTTAACACCCACAAACCTATTTTGCCTCTTTGTTCAACCAAAGGGCCATTTGAGGTTCTGAATACACTTAATTTTTAGCTACTGTGAGGATTGTGCTCAAACAAAAGTTAAAAATAAATTAGTTTGGTGATAATGTCAAAAATAGAAATCATGGGACTGGTAAGATGGCTCAGTATACTTGCTGATGTTAGGACTCATAATGCACCAAAGAAAGATACTATGGACTCAAATACTATGCAAAAGCAAACAGCATTTTATTCTGCTGAAGTTCTGAATCCTGGGGTCTTCCATTTACTTAAATGGAGAACCCGAAGTGAGTTTACAAATCTAATTTAAAGCACATTGGGTGAATTACAGAGAGGGTAAGGAAACCTTTATTTTAATTGGTTGACTCTATAGTTAGCAGCAATCCAGAACCGTTGCTGGGGGTGTAGAAGAGGATGCTGGAAACTGTTGCAGATACATTGCCCTTGCCTCAGGCCACAGCTACTGATGGTAGTGCAGTTTCTAATTGGATACTTGAGGCTTGGGATTTTTTATCAACTGACTTGCCTGTACTTGCCTAGTTCTTGGAAACAGAGATCTAGGCCTAGTCTCCTGAACTGCCAATTTGAAACCTGTCATGAAGTCATCCTGTCTCAGTTCTCTCATTGGCATTCCAGAGAAGTAGAGTTCAGTTACTTGCATAGGTTCTGCTGAGCCTGAAGTAGCCCTGGTGAGGAAAGAGTGACATGGTTCCTGTCTCTTGGATGAGGATGGTGTTAGTCTCCAAGAGTATAGATGGCTGCATTGGTCTTAAGGGTTTTTGTGTAATAAGGTACATATTTTCTGGACCCACTAGCAGTAGATGACTTTTTCCTTCCAAGGAATGTCATCTCTGTTAAAGTTAATGAATCCTTGATAATTAGAAACTGCAGGAGTCCAAGAGTCAAGCTGACAACTAAGAATGGCCAACAGAGGTGCTTAATATGTCACATTTACAGCCTTTTTTTTTTCTAGGCTGGGGCATGACTTGTCATCACCTGTCTAGCTGCAAACAAGACCAAGAGTGACAAATAAATTGTTGCTAATGGTGTGAATTATAACACCCTATAAACTTGTAAAAGCAATTCAGGACTGTGGGAGCAGTGGGTCTTCTATAATTAAAAACAGAAAAACCCAGCCTGAGAAGCAATCAGCCAAGAAGTTTTGAATATTTATGCAAGAGTCCAGGTTTCTCTGACTCATGGAAATGAAAAATAAAAGGCACATGCCTAGTAAACTCTTTAGATAACTGTCTACATTCAACTATTTTTCATGACTCTAATGGAATACCCAAAGCAGAATATTTTATAAAGAAAGAAGTTTCACTTATCCTACTATATGTAGGGCTGAAAATTCAAAAGGAATAATTACAGTTTTCCTGGCTATCACTGGTCAGTTAATTTCATTGGTTATGGGTAACAGTTTATATGGAGAGTACAAAAGCAGGGATCAGTGAGTAATGATCTTGCTCTTCTGTACAACTTGTTCTCAAAAGATTACTTTAATCCATTTCCAAGGCCAACTGTTGTATACCCCCTATGTAAGCTATGTAACTTAAAGGTCCAACTACAATTTGATAGTACAATAATAGGGTTTAGCTTTTCACCACACAAACTCTTAGAGGGAGAAACCTCCAAACCACTAGACCCCATATCAGCTGTTATTAACTCTCCCTAAGTAGAGAATGACAAGCAAGAATTGCCATGTACAGCCCGATTGAACTGGGAGACCATACAAGATCCTGGTTGAAACTTTTGAGCTTGGAGCTTAGTTTGTTTTGCAACAGTAAATAGCAGGGACGACATAGCTTTTCTGGGTTCAAAGAATCCCATGCTTGTGTTTGACTTATTGTACCTAATTTTTTCTATGTTTTCTCACTACACTTTTCATGGTTTTGAATTGCTATATACCCTTAAGTAGTTATTGAAGTGAAATAATTAAGGAAAGGACACTTACATGTTTGGGCAATTTTTGTCATGTTGGAATAATAATTAAGAAGAAGAAGAAGAAGAAGAAGAAGAAGAAGAAGAAGAAGAAGAAGAAGAAGAAGAAGACAAAGAAAAGTAGCAATTTTATGTGAATATTTATCTAATTATATAGGGTATTTTGTTTTCATTGTTTTCTGTCCTTTTTTCTCTATTTCTGCTCACATCAAAGATTTTAAGAAGAAAGAATGGTGTAACCCACTAAGCATGAGGACTCAAAAGCAGAGTAATTCTGAAAGGTACCCCTTCAGTACTGATTGAGAGCTGCTTTCTAACATTGTCAAGTTTATACTCTATATATTCCTAAAATGTTTAAATTTTGAATATAAAAAAAAAACAATTGACAGTTACATGTACATTTTGCTACCCTGCCTAAGCTCATAGAATGGGTTGCAATACCAAAACTCACCAGCTTCCCTTGAATCCATGCATAAATATCTCTCTCTCTCTCTCTCTCTCTCTCTCTCTCTCTCTCTCTCTCTCTCTCTCNCTCTCTCTCTCTCTCTCTCTCTCTCTCTCTCTCTCTCTCTCTCTCTCTCACACACACACACACACACACACACACACACACACACACACAGTTTGCTCATTTTCAACTTGTCTCCTGACACAATTGCTGGGCTGTACTATCTCCTGCCTGGAAAAGTGTGCCTGCATTAATATGCTTCTCCACACCTCTCCACTTGGCCTAATCTTTAGTCGCTCAGTTACATCTAGTCCCTGTTAAATATCCCTGACCACCTGCCTGGAAGAGTGGCCACAGACCAAGGCTCCTCCTGAGATCTTACCTAGCTGTTTGATTTTATCTCTCCAAAGGATGGCAAACTCTGCCTCTGCTCCCTTTGAGTCTTCCATAACCAACTGCTTCTTTATTGACCAATTGCTTCTTTACTGACAGATCAAAAACCAATTGTGGAACAGGAACTTAGCATCAGAGTCACCCCTACAGTTTACAGTTAATAGAAGAAAATTAATCAAAGTTATACACAAAGAAGAATCAAATGAAACAAAATAATTACCTCAAATTCCAGGGTGTACTAGAGGATTATATATTCCCTTAATAAGGATGGCAGTGATAAGCATTTTATGGGAGAATGATCTGGTAGCTCTAGAGGCCTCTACGCCCTCTTTAAAAAGATGAGCAGAGGGAAATAAACAAATTTGGAAGAAGATAAGTAAATTATTGAAAAGATTAATGGGCTTAAAATGTGCTTGTAGTTTTTCCTTGTTGGTAAGATTCCCAGAGAACTTAATGGTGGAATACTTGCCTAGAACGATAAGGGCCTTAGGTTTGATCTTTAAGGGAGGATAAATCCTTCAGAGAGACAAGAAGAGCAAGGTTGTTCTTCCTACAACCTCAGTAATCTTCATTTTAAATTAATCACCATACGAATGCAAAGAAATATATAGACATAGCATCTTCTTTCAGTAGGATGTTAAATCTATTGAATAACTATAGTACTATGCATCGTTTAGAATAGTTGGTTTTTCAAAGCCCCTGTTTAGGTTTTCACCTCTTTAAGGTAGGTTAATACCCTCTGAATAACAATCACAAAAATAACCTCTTAGAATGAGCATGCAAACCAAAAAATGATATGGGCAACTAGCAGTTTCTGGTATGTAAGCAATGCTAAATTTTAGAGTGAAGTAAAAAGTGGAAATAAATGGATAGAGTACCTATGGTGAGGAGTAGAAATCTATGATCACTTTATTAATTTCATTTTTTCTTCGTCATCAGCATTTCCTTATTCTTGAACCTTTACTGCCACATATTTGAGTAAGTCCAATATACTCTATATTGCCTTCTTATCTCACCAATTTCTTGATGATAATTCTCACCCTGCATTTACTCATATCAATTTGCTTCCATTCCTATTTACTCTGACTAGGAATAGAATAGTTCTTCCATGGCTACCCAGGAATTTTTATGTCTTATATATGTAGCTGAATTTCCCTAGGAGTAAACTCCTAGGTAATATTGGGTCAAAAAGTTTCCCACTCCAAAAGCTGTTCCTGTAGTACCAGCTACACAAGAG
This sequence comes from Mus pahari, assembly GCF_900095145.1. Classification (NCBI taxonomy): domain Eukaryota; kingdom Metazoa; phylum Chordata; class Mammalia; order Rodentia; family Muridae; genus Mus; species Mus pahari. The sequence goes on along the minus strand of NW_018392109.1, from coordinate 14,505 downwards.
CCTACTACAAAGACTGTTAGTGTTCATACTTTGTGTACCCATCCTCTCTGTAAAGGACATAAAGGAAAGGTATATCTACCTTCTAAGTTTTGTAGAATTTAGTTTTCATATGTCCTAGGGTTCCCTGCCTCTCAATGATTCATCTCAGGATCCACTAGTTCTCACTGAGTAGAATGCTGTGTTTAAATTCAATGGTACCCTGTTTTTTGTCCAAATTCTTCCTGTTCCCTTCCCAAGTGATCATATGGATATTTTGGTTCTGTTAGTAGAAGAAAATCAGACTCAAAATCAGAAATCACAAAGTCATCTCATCAAATGAAAATTAAAAATCCTTTAAAAATAATTCATTGTCTCTTCATGATAAAAGCCTTGAAGAAAGTTGGAACAGAAGTAATATGTTTAGGGTTATAAAGATTATCCATGACAATTCTACACCTAACATTATGATGAGTGGGGAGCTCATGAAAATGAAAAAGAAGACTAGAGAATCAACTTCTCTACTCTTTCTTATTATAGATCTGAAAATTAAAGTAGTAAGACAGGAGAAACAAATAGAAGAGTTGCAAATTATAAAGAAGTCACCATATTTTTATTTGAAGTTGATATATATATATACACACACACATATGTATATAAACATATATATGTATATATATATGTACACATATATATATATATATATATATATATATATATATATATATAAAATAAAACCCTTAGAAGTAAGAGATTCTTTCAAAAAGTGACAAGATACATATTTGGTGTACAAAATTATTTAGCCATTCTTTGTATCAATAAAATCACACAAAGAAAGTAACCAGGGGACCAATAATATTCAAGATTACTTCAAGAACTTTCATCAAATAAATGTAACAAAAAAGTTAAAGTCAACTACAGAGAAAACTTGAAAACACTCAAGGAAATTTTGAACACTAGAAAATGAATTGATCCACATTCTCATGGAATGGGAGAGGCAATATTATTAAAATGACCATCTTACCAAAAGCAATTTACAGACTGACTTTAGTGCTCATAAATTCTAGTAATATTCTTGAAATAAATAGACAAATTTATCTTAAACTTCACACATAATACAAAAGATATTAGATAGACATAGAAATCCTGACCAAAATGAATAATACTGGAGATATAACTGTATCTTATTTCATGTTATGCTACAGGACCATGTTGTAAAAATATGCTTCTGGCACAAAAGCAGACATACAGATCAACTAAAGATTTTGGGAAAATTAGATATAAATTCCTAAAATTATAGTCACCTGATCTTGACAAAGATTCCAAAATAAACTGCAGGAAAGGCAAAGACTACTTGGACAACTGCATGCCCAGATAGATGAGTGAACATAAATCTCTCTCTCTCTCTCTCTCTCTCTCTCTCTCTCTCTCTCTCTCTCTCTCTCTC
>NW_018392109.1:0-13047 GCF_900095145.1 Mus pahari | reverse complement strand
ACACACACACACACACACACACACACACACACACAGCTTTAAATAGATAAAGCACCTCAACATAAGATCTGAAATTCAAAAATTAATTGGAGAAAACTGTACAAAAAATACTTCAAGAAGTAGATGTTCATCTTTATATGCCCTAGCACAGAGGAATGCCGGGGCCAAAAAGTGGGAGTGGGTAGATAGGGGAGCAGGGCAGGGGGAGGGTATAGGGAACTTTTGGTATAGCATTTGAAATGTAATAAATAAAATACCTATTAAAAATGAAAAATTCTTATTAACAAAATAAAATATTATAAGATAAAACAGAAAAGAAGAAATAGATGTTCATAAGAAATTTTGAGAAACTAACATATTTGCTGATAAACTAAAACCAACATTGACAAATGACCCCTCTCAAAATTAAAAGGCATCTGTTGTACAAAGAAAAGGGCTAATCAAACTAAGAGGCAGCCTAAATAACCAAAGAACATTCTTGAATGCTATATATCTAACAGAGCAGACACATTAACAAACTAAACAAGTAAACAACCCAGTCAAAGAATAAGCTAATGAGCTGAACAAAGACTTCTCAAAAGAAGAAATATAGCCAATAAATACTTTTAAAGATGTCTAAAATTCTTATCTATCATAGAAATGCAAGTTAAATCTACTTGAGACACCGTTTAAACCCAGTTAAAATTTCTGTCATCAAAAAATAAATTGATATGATTTGCAAAAGTAATTATGTGAATATGCATAAATAGAAATCTTCATTCATCATTTATGGGTGTGTAAAAATAGTACAACCTCTAAGGAAATCTATGAGAAAGTATCTCAAAAGTTTACAGAATGGCCATGGTATATCACTCCTGTACATTGCCTCCAAAGATATAGAGTAAATATGATAGAAATACTTATACATGCAATAAGTTTATTGCGGCTCTATTAACAATAGCAGGAAGATTGAATCATATAATATATCCACTTAGAGGTAAATAGAAGAAGAACATGTTCTGTACACAAAATGTGATTTTCCTGAGCCATAAAAATGAAATTATTGTGTTTGCAGGGAAAATAAATGGAACTGGAAAAATACATTATAAGAAATTAGATGTAGGTTCGTTCCAGTTGGCATCAACCCTATGCCACTATGGGCACAAACTCAGAGTACAGTCCCACAGTCTCCAAAGCACTCTGCAAGTGCTCTAGCCCACCCAGGATCTTGGGATCACTGGTGAGTGGAACACAACATCTGTTCCAAAACAACCAGGAGGGGCCTGTGCCCACAGGAAAAGGTACACAGGAAACCCACCCGACCAGAGACTTGGCTTGGGTTCTTACTGGTCGAAACAAGCCCCTCGGACAGTCCCATGGTCCAGAGAGGACTCTCCATGCCGTGGCCACCCAGGATCTTAGGATCACTGTGAAGAGTCTACCAACAGAGAGGGCTCTGACCATGGAACCCAGGTGAGAGTGCCATCTTGTATCCCAGGTCTATCAGAGACCAGTCCATACAGAAGAGCACGTGGGCCTCAGAAGTAACAGTGCTTCTTGGACAGGGTCCCTTCAGGCCTTCATCCTCAGCTAGGAGGCAGAGTTGAGACCCAGACCTCTGGCCACCTTCCCTGCAAAAGGAGAGCTTGCCTGCAGAGTGTTCTGACCACTGGGACTCAAGAGAGGTTTGGACTCCCAGGAGTGCTAACAGAGGCTAAAAGTATCACAGGAGGAACAAGAGACAGCTAGAACATATAGCACCAGAGATTACCAGATGGTGAAAGTCAAACTTAAGAAACTTACTAAGAGAAACCAAGACCACTCAGCATCATCAGAATCCAGTATGTCCACCACAGAGTGTCCTGAATACCTCAACACACCCAAAAAGCACGATTCAGATTTAAAATCATATCTCGTGATGCTGGTAGAGGATTCTAAGAAGGGCATTGATAACTCACTTAAAGAAATACAGGAGAATACTGCTAAACAGGTAGAAATCCTTAAAGAGGAAGCACAAAAATCCACTGTGAAAATAGAAATCCTAGGAAAGATATCAGGAACCATAGATGTGAGCATCAGCAACAGAATATTAGAGATGGAAGAATCTCAGGTGCAGAAGAGTCCTTAGAAAACATGGACACAACAATTAAAGAAAATGCAAAATGCAAAAAGATCCTAACTCAAAACATCCAGGAAATCCAGGACACAATAAGACCAAATGGAAGGATATTAGGTATAGATTAGAATGAAGATTTTCAACTTAAAGGACCAGTAAATATCTTCAAAAAATTATAAAAGAAGTTTCCTAACCTAAAGAAAGATGCCCATGAACATACAAGATGTCTACAGAACTCCAAATAGACTACACAAGAAGAGAAATTCATCCCGACACATAATAATCAGAACAACAAATGCACTAAATAAAGATAGATTATTAAAGCAGTAAGAGGAAAAGGTCAAGTAACAAATAAAGGCAGACCTATTAGAATTGCACCAGATTTCTCACCCAAGACAATGAAAGCCAAAATATCCTGGACTGAGGTTATACAGACCCTAAGAGAACACAAAGCTACTATACCAGTCCAAGCTACTATACCCAGCAAAACTCTCAATTACCATAGATTGAGAAACCAAAGTATTCCATGACAAAAACAAATCACACAATATCTTTCCATGAATACAGCCATTCAAAGGATAATAAAGGGAGAACTCCAACACAAGGAGGGAAATTACACCCTAGAAAAAGCAAGAAAGTAATCCTTCAACAAACCTAAAAGAAAATAGTCACAAGAACAGAATCCCAACTCTAACAACAAAAATAACAAGGAAGAAAAAATAATTTTCCTTAATATCTTTTAATATCAATGGAATCAATTCCCCAATAAAAAGACATAGCTTAACAGACAGGCTACAAAAACAGTACCCAGCATTTTGCTGCATACAGGGACAAAGACAGACACTACCTTAGAGTAAACGGCTGGGAAACAATTTTCCAAGCAAAAAGTCTGAAGAAACAAGCTGGAGTAGCTATTCTAATATCGAATAAAATCAACTTCCAACCCAAAGCTATCAAAAAAAAAAAAAAAAAAACACAAGGAGCAAAATTTAATACTCATCAGAGGTAAAACCTTCCAAGATGAACTCTCAATTCTGAATATATGCTCCAAATGCAAAGGCATCTACATTCATTAAAGAAACAATAGTAAAGCTCAAAGCAGACTTTGCAGCTCACACAATAATAGTGGAAGACTTCCACATCCAGCTCACATCAATGGACAGATCCTGAAAACAGAAATCAGAGATACATTGAAACTAACAGAAGTTATAAAACAAATGGTTTTATCAGATATCTACAGAACATTTTTTATTAAAACAAAAGGATATACTCCCTCCTCAGCACCTCACGGTACTTTCTCTAAATTTTAAATATAATTTATATAAAATTTATATATAATTTGTCACAAAACATGCCTCAAAATATAAAAAAAATATTGAAATTATCCCATGCATCCTATCAGATCACAATGGACTAAGGCTGATCTTCAATAACAACAAAAATAATAGAAAGCCAACGCTGAAGTGGAAGCTGAACAACAGTCTACTCAATGATAACCTGGTCAAGAAAGAAATAAAGAAAGCAATTAAAGACATTTTAGAATTTAACGAAAATGAAAACACAACATAGCCAAACTTATGGGACATAATGAAAGCATTCTTAAGAGGAAAACTCATAGTTCTGAGTGCTGCAAAAAAGAAACTAGAGAGAGCATACACTAGAAGCTTGACAGCACAACTATAAGCTCTAGAATGAAAGGAAGCAAATTCGCCAAAGAGGAATAAACAACAGGAAATAATCAAACTNAGGNCTGAAATCAACCAANTGGAAACAAAAAGAACTATNCAAAGAATCAACCAAACCAGGAGCTGGTTCTTTGAGAAAATCAACAAGATAGATAAGCCCTTAGCCAGACTAACCAAAGGGTACCGGGAGAGTATCCTAATAAAGAAAATCAGAAATGAAAAGGGAGACATAACAACAGAACATGAGGAAATCCAAAGCATCATCAGATCCTACTACAAAAGGATATATACTCAACAAAACTGTAAAACCTGGATGAAATGGACAATTTTCTACACTGATACCAGGTGCCAAAGTTAAATCAGGATGAGATTAACGATTTAAACAGTTCCATATCCACTAAAGAAATAGAAGCATTTGTTAGTAGTCTCCCAACCAAAAAAAACCCAGGACCACATGGGTTTAGTGTAGAGTTCTATCAGATCTTTAAGGAAGACAGAATTTCAATTCTCCTCAAACTATTCCACGAAATAGAAACAGAAGGTACTCTACACAATTCATTCTATGAAGTCACAATTACTCTGAAACCTAAACCACACAAAGATCCAACAAAGAAAGAGAAGTTCAGACAAATTTCCCTTGTGAATATCAATGCAAAAATACTCAGTAAAGTTCTCACAAACTGAATCCAAGAACACATCAAAATGATCATCAATCATGATGAGGCTTCATCCAATGGATGCAGGGATGGTTTAATATACAGAAATCCATCAATATAATCCACAATATAAACAAACTCAAAGACAAAAACCACATGACCATCTCCTTAGATGCTGAGAAAGCATTTGACAAAATCCAACACCCATTCATGATAAAAGTCTTGGAAAGATCAGGAATTCGATGTCCATACCTAAATATAACAAAAGCAATATACAGCAAACCAGTAACCAACACCAAACTAAATGGAGAGAAGCTTGAAGCGATCCCACGAAAATCAGGGACTAGAAAAGACTGCCCACTTTCTACCTACCTATTCAATATAGTTCTTGAAGTCCAAGCCAGGGCAATTAGGCAACAAAAGGAGATCAAGGGGATACAAATTGGAAGAAGTCAAAATATCGCTATTTGCAGATGATACGATAGTATATATAAGTGACCCTAAAATTCTACCAGAGAACTCCTAAATATTGTAAACAACTTCAGTGCAGTAGCTGAATAAAAAATTAACTCAAACAACTCAGTGGTCTTTCTCTACACAAAGGATAAACAGAATGAGAAAGAAATTAGGTAAACAACACCCTTCACAATAGTCACAAATAATATAAAATACCTTCCTGTGACTCTAACTAAGGGAGTAAAAGATCTGTATGTTAAGAAGTTCATGTCTCTGAAGAAAGAAATCGAAGAAGATCTCAGAGGATTGAAAGATCTCTCATGCTCATGGATTGGCAGGTTTTATATTGTAAAAATTGCTATCTTGCCAAAAGCAATCTACAGATTCAATGAGATCCCTATCAAAATTCTAACTCAACTCTTCACAGAGTTAGAAAGGGAAATTTGCAAATTCATCTGGAATAACAAAAAACCTAGGATAGAAAAAACTATTTTCAACAATAAAAGCACCTCTGGGGGAATCAACATGCCTAACCTCAAACTCTACTACAGAGCAACTGTGATAAAAACTGCATGGTACTGGTACAGTGACAGATAGATAGATCAATGGAATAGAATTGAAGACCCAGAAATGAACCCACACACCTATGGTCACTTGATCTTTAACAAAGGAGCCAAAATCCATCCAGAGGAAAAAAGACAATATTTTCAACAAATGGTGCCGGCTCAACTGGCTGTTAGCATATAGAAGAATGTGAATTGATCCGTTCTTATCTCCTTGAAGAAAGTTCAAGTATAAATGGATCAAGGAACTCCACATAAAACCAAAGACACTAAAACTTATAGAGGAGAAAGTGGGGAAAGGCCTTGAAGATATGGGCACGGGGATAAATTCCTGAACAGAACAGCAATGGCATGTGCTGTAAGATCGAGAATTGACAAATGGGTCCTCATAAAATCGCAAAGCTTCTGTAAGGCAAAAGACACTGTCAATAAGACAAAAAGGCCACCAACAGATTGGGAAAGTATATTTCTCAATCATAAATCCAATAGGGGATTAATATTATATATATATATATATATATATATATATATATATATATATATATATATATATATATATATATATATATATATATATATACTCATGAAGACAGACTACAGAAAATCAAATAACCTCATTAAAATTGGGGTACAGAGTTAAGCAAAAAATTCTCAACTGAGGAATAATGAATGGCTGAGAAGCACCTGAAAAAATGTTAAACATCCTTAATCATCAGTGAAATGCACATCAAAACAACTCTGAGACTCCCACCTCACACCAGTCAGAATGGCTAAATCCTCCATTGCTGGTGGGATTGCAATCTAGTAAAACCACTTTGGAAAACAGTCTGGCGGTTCCTCTGAAAATCAAATATAGTACTACTGGGAGATTCAGCAATATCACCCCTGGGCATATACCCAGTATATTTTCTAACTTGTAAGGAAGAAACATGCTTCACTATATTCAGAACAGCCTTAATCATTATAAGCAGAATCTGGAAAATACTTATATATATCACTCAACAGAGGAATGGATACAGAAAATGTGGTACCTTCACACAATGGAGTACTACTAAGCTATTAAAAACAAAGAAATTTTGAAATTCTTAGACAAATGGATGGATCTGGAGAGTACCATCCTGAGTGAGGTAAACTAATCACAAAAGAACACACATGGTATGCACTCACAGATATTAGCCCAGAAACTTAGAATACCCAAAATACAATTTGCAAAACACATGAAACTCAGAAAGAAGGAAGACCAGAGTGTAGATTCTTCATTCCTCCTTAGAATGGGGAACAAAATACCCATGGAAGGAGTTACATAGATAAAGTTTCATAGAAGGAAGGACCATCCAGAGACTGGCCCATCCGGGGATCTGATCCATCCCATAAACAACCACCAACCCAGACACTACTGCATATGCCAGCAAGATTTTGCTGACAGGACCCTGATATAGATCATGAGGATATTCCACTGCCTGGCAAATACACAAATACAGAAGTGGATGCTCACAGTTATCTATTAGATATGTCAGGAACACATGGGCCCCAAAGGAGGAGCTAGAGAAAATACCCAAGGAGCTGAAGGGGTCTGCAACCTATAGGAGGAACAACAATATGAACTAACCAGTACCTCAAGAGTTTGTGTCTCTAGCTGCATATGTACAGAAGATGGCCTAGTTGGCCATCATTGGGAGGAGAGTCCTTGGTCTTGTGAAGATTATATGTATGCCCCAGTAGAGAGGAATGCCAGGGCCAGGAAGCGGGAGTGGGTGGGTTGGGGAGCAGGGTGGAAGGAGTGTATAGGGGACTTTGGGGATAGCATTTGAAAAGTAAATGAAGAAAATAACTAATAAAAAATTTTCTTGAAAAAAAATGAAGTGAGGTGTATATTCATGGTGGTGTGAGTGTTTGTAGAGGCCATGAAACCGTAAATGGGCCCATGAGATGGTTAAAGATGCCTTAAGTTAGAAGACTTGGAAGTCTAGTAAAATATATGAGATATAAGGAAGAATATTTCTTGTTGGAAAGGAGAGTAGCAATAAAAGTCTTGAAGATGGGGAGAGGGAGTGAGTGTGGTTCAAACAAGAGTGAATAGGTAGAAAAGAAAATACCATAGGAAAACTAGCTGGTTTGTAAACTAATAATACAATAATATAAAAAAATTATGATAAAGAATTTTATTTGGCTAGATTGCATGAAACTAGTGAATGACTTTTCTCATTTTATTTCCAAGATTTTGCTGTATATGTCAGGTTGCTACATATAAAATAATCTGCTGATTATATTATAGCAGATAGGATTTGTAAGGTGAGAATAAATTCACAACATCAAATTATACCATAAAACATTAATTTTCTATTATAGTTTTAATAATGATGTCTTAGTCAGGGTTTCTATTCCTGCACAAATATCATGATCAAGAAGCAAGTTCATCACCAAGGAAGTCAGGACAGCAACTCAAGCAGTTCAGAAAGCAGGAGCTGATGCAGAGCCCATGGAGGGATGTTCTTTACTGGCTTGCTCCTCTGGCTTGCTCAGCCTGCTCTCTAATAGAACCCAAGACTACCAGCCCAGAGATGGCACCAACCACAAGAGGACCTCCCCCCTTGATCACTAATTTAGAAAATGCCTTACAGCTGGATCTCATGGAGGCATTTCCCCAACTGAAATTCCTTTCTCTGTGATAACTCCAGCTGTGTCAAGTTGACACAAAACTAGTCAGAACAAATGACAAGGGCAATACACATACATTCGTGGAGTTAGATGCTTTTAAGGTTTACACATGTGGAAATAACCTTTGCCTCATTCAAAGAATAGTGAACATGAGAAAGCCCAACAGCCTATGAAAACCCAATGTAGAATATCTGTTGTCTCAAATCTGAGTTTTGTGCATCTGGTACAAGATGGTACATCATTTTGAAAGCACATGGCTGTTGCTGAATCCAAGGATAGATAACATATGCTTAAAAGCAAAATATTTGTAAGTGTTGTCGCTTACCGAATGTCAGTGAAAAAACTATGTGTGTTTAGACTTTTAAATTTATATAAAAATCAGCAGGGTAATTGTGGCAGCTGCTTTTATGATGTTGAGGAATCTGAATTTGCCAAGCTATGACAATTTCTATACTTTGATTCTAAAACACTTATACACTCTGACAGTTACATGCACAATATGCATTTCATCAATTACAGGGGTAATCAGAGAACTGATTAATATTACTTGTAGCTCAGAGTTCCTCCCAAGCACAGTTTAGGAACTCATTCATTAAAATTTCACTTCTGAAGTGGGGGAATGTAGCTAATTATACAATCTTTGCTATAAAAGTACTGAGGACCTGAATTTGGATCTGAAGATCCAAATCAAAGCTGGTTCCACAACATGGTGCTGTAACCTTAGCACTGGGAGACATAGTCAGAGCATACTGGGAACTTACTGGGTAGTCAGTCTAGCTGAAACAAAAACCTGAGGTTCAGTTAAGAATCCCAGTCCCAAAAAGATAAAATTAAGAAGTGATTGAGATAGACATTCTTATAATAGTTTCTGATTTTTACAAGTAACTTCATGGGCAAGTGCACCTGTACATGTACATGCTTGTACACGTATGAGCGTGCACATGCACACATGTGTACACACACACACATACACAAAGCAAAGCAGCATGCACATACACACAAAGCAAAGCAAGAGAGAGAGAGAGAGAGAGAGAGAGAGAGAGAGAGAGAGAGAGAGAGAAGAGAGAGGAGGAGGAGGAGGAGAAATTGATATGAAAATATTCATATTTCCACTGGGGCATCCATGTGTGTAAAATTCAAACAGGAGCCATTAAAATATTTTATGAAAATATTTGCATGTGACTGTTTTTTATATATATAAAGTTTATTTATCCACACAGCACTATGTAACTTTAAAGCGATCTCAGGAAAAATATATTCAATCTCATTTAATGGAAAAAGCAACTTAAGTGATGCCATTCAGTATCCCAGTTGGTTTTGACAAGCTTGCTCGCTCCATCTCCAGTCTAGTTTGCATTGTATCCATGATTGCACTTGTATAATCTCATGTAATATTGACATCATATTAAAAGACAATTTCTGGATTGATGTTTGATATTGGAAAGTTGGAGGATCCAGGAGAGTTGTGCTTAATGCAGAGGCCTGATATTTATGAAGTTTTGGAACATCTTTGAGGTAAGGGCCTTTGGCTGTATCATTAACATCTGTCTCAAATTCTTACCAAGTAAGCATTATAAGGATCTTTTTGATTCCTATTTTTTTCAAATGTTATTTTCTTTGGAAGACAAACTGTGCATAGACTTGAGGGTTGAACCTAAATCTGCAATTCACTCACAGTTTATAAACACAAGTCAGTGCACTGGCTCAATGATACTCAATACATCCTCCTGTCTTTCACATGTATGTTTCCTGAATCAGTCACTTTTAAAATCAAAACTACCATAAAATGTCAACAGAAACAACTTAAGAGGTGACAAATATACACTAGGTCAAATAAAAAGATTCAACTTGAGGAAAGATGAGGTAGAGAAGAGCAGCTCATATATGGCACCTAGGGGACAGAGAAAGACAATGGCAATCCTACTGATTCCTCATTACCACTTTTATTCCATCTCAACACCCAGGTTACAGGATGCTGCTGCCAACATTCGGGTAAGTTGAGCTTATTTAATCCTCACAGGCAATATACTCAGAAACATGTGAAGAAATGTACTTCATTAATCTTCTAATCATTTTCAATCTAATTAAGTTGACAATCAATGTTAAGCACTTTCTAAGTTTGCATTTCTATTCTTGTGATAAGACACCATAGTCAGATGCAATTTATGGCTTGTTAGGCTTATACTTTTACATCATAGTCTATTACAGGAGGACAAGATGGGAACCTTGAGGCAGGAATTGGTAAAAGACCACAGACAAATGTTGCTTTTTGTTTTTTCAATTTTATTGGGTATTTGCTTCATTTATATTTCAAATGCTATCCCCAAAGTCACCTATGCCCTCCCCACCCACTCCCCTACCCACTGACTCCCCCTTTGTGGCCCTGGTGTTACCCAGTACTGGGGTATATAAAGTTTGCAAGACCAAGGGGCCTCTCTTCCCAACGATTGCTGACTAGGCCATCTTCTGCTACATATGCAGCTAAAGACATGAGCTTTGGGGGTACTGGTTAGTTCATATTGTTGTTCCATCTATAGGGTTGCAGACACCTTCAGCTCCTTGAGTACTTTCTCTAGCTCCTCTATTGAAGGTTCTGTGTTCCATCTGATAGCTGACTGTGAGCATCAACTTCTGTGTTTGCCAGGCACTGGCATAGCCTCACAAGACACAGCTATACCGGGGTGTTTTCAGCAAACTCTTGCTGGCATATTTAATACTGTCTGCATTTGGTGGCTGATTGTGGGATGGACCCCTGGGTGGGCAGTTTCTGAATGGTTCATCCTTTCATCACAGCTCCAAACTTTGTCTATGTAACCCCTTCCATGGAAGTTTTGTTCCCAATTCTAAGAAAGACAAAGTGTCCATATTTTGACCTTTGTTCTTCTTGAGTTTCATGTGTTTTACTAATTGTATCTTGGGTATTCTAGGTTTCAGGGCTAATATCTCTTTATCAGTGAGTGCATATCATGGAAGTTCTTTTGTGATTGGGTAACCTTACTCAGGATGATACCCTCCAGATCCATCCATTTGCCAAGGAATTTCATAAATTCATTGTTTATAATAGCTAAGTAGTATTCCATTGTGTAAATGTACCACATTTTCTGTATCCATGCCTCTGTTGAGGGACATCTGGGTTCTTTCCAGCTTCTGGCTATTATAAACAAGGCTGTAATAAACATAGTGGAGCATGTGTTCATATTACCAGTTGGAACATCTTCTGGATATATGCTCAGGAGAGGTATTGCTGAGTCCTTCAGTAGTACTATGTCCAGTTTTCTGAGAAACCACCAGACTTATTTCCAGACTGGTTTTACAAGCTTGCAATCCCACCAGCAATGGAGGAGTGTTCCTCTTTCTCCACATCCTTGCCAGCATCTGCTATTTCCTCAATTTTTTTATCTTAGCCATTCTGACTGGTGTGAGGTAGAATCTCAAGGTTGTTTTGATTTGCATTTCCCTGATGATTAAGGATGTTGAACATGTTTTGAAGTGTTTCTCAGCCATTCAATATTCCTCAGTTGAGAATTCTTTCTTTAGTTCTGTGCCACATTTTTTAATGGGGTTCTTTGATTTTCTGGATTCCGTCTTCTTGAGTTCTTTATATAAATTGGATATTAGTCCCCTATATGATTTAGGATTGGTAAAAATCCTTTCCCAATCTGTTGGTGGCCTTTTTGTTTTATTGACAGTGTCTTTTGCCTTACAGAAGCTTTGCAATTTTATGAGGTCCCATTTGTCAATTCTCATTCTTATAGCACAAGACATAACAGTTCTATTCAGGAATTCTTCCTCTGTGCCTATATCTTCGAGGATTTTCCGCACTTTCTCCACCATATGTTTCAGAATCTCAGGTTTTATATGGAGTTCCTTGATCCACTTAGACTTGACCTTAGTACAAGGAGATAAGAATGGATCAATTTTCATTTTTTTGCATGATAACTGCCAGTTGTGCCAGCATCATTTGTTGAAAATGCTGTCTTTTTTTCACTGGATGGTTTTAGATCCATTGTCAATGGTCAAGTGACCATAGGTGTGTGGGTTCATTTCTGGGTCTTCAGTTCTATTCCATTGATCTACCTGTCTGTTGCTGTAGCAGAACCTTGCAGTTTTTAAATCACAATTGCTCTGTATTACAGCTTATGGTCAGGCATGGTGATTCCCCCAGAGATTCTTTTATTGTTGAAGATGGTTTTTGCTATGCTAGGTTTTTTGTTATTCCAGATGAATTTGCAAATTGCCCTTTCTAACTAATTGAAGAATTGAGTTGAAATTTTGGTAGGGAATGCATTGAAACTGTAGATTGCTTTCGGCAAGTTAGCCATTTTCACAATGTTGATCCTGCCAATCCATGAGCATGGGAGATCTTTCCACCTTCTGAGATCTTTAATTTTTTTTCTCCAGGAACTTGAAGTTCTTATCATTCAGATCTTTCACTTCCTTAGTTAGAGTCACACCAAGATATTTTATATTATTTGTGACTACTGTGAAGGGGGTTGTTTCCCTAATTTCTTTCTCAGCATGTTTATCTTTTGTGTAGAGAAAGGCCATTGATTTGTTTGAGTTTATTTTATATCCAGCTACTGCACTAAAGCTGTTTATCAGGTTTAGGAGTTCTCTGATGGAATTTTTAGAGTCATTTATGTATAGTATCATATCTGAAAATAGCGATATTTTTGAGTTCTTCCTTTACACTTTGCATCCCCTTGACTTCCTTTTGCTGTCTAATTACTCTGGCTAGGAATTCAAGTACTATATTGAGTAGGTAGGGAGAAAGTGGGCAGCCTTGTCTAGTCCCTGATTTTAGTGGGATTGCTTCCAGCTTCTCTCCATTTACTTTGATGTTGGCTACTGGTTTTCTGTATATTGCTTTTATTATGTTTAGTTATGGGCCTTGAATTCCTGATCTTTCCAAGACTTTTATCATGAATGGGTGT
>NW_018392108.1:0-9418 GCF_900095145.1 Mus pahari | reverse complement strand
TGTGTGTGTGTGTGTGTGTAATTGTGGATCATGACCTACTTGGGTTGTTTGGGTCTTCATAGAATGAAGAGTGAGGAATTAATCACTCCAGGGCATATCTGCTCACCTGAAGAGCACCAAACATCTTCTAAAACTGTCCAGGATATGTTTCTGTACCAATGTCACCATGGTACTGAGACCCCTAAAGTCCCCAAGGTACCGACTCTAGCAGAATCTCTTGGCTTGTGGTCTCTTATCTTTCCTTGGCTGAGGTCTTGTGGGGCCTATACGATATTGAAGCACGTGTATGAGGTCCTTGATTTCCAGATTTTTCTTTGTTGAGATAAGAACTTTTCTGGTAAGGTCACAAGANATGTTGGGTTGTGGCACTGCAGAGGCTAGCTGCCTGAATTCACCATGGGTACTGTTATATAGGTCCTGTCAATATGGCTAGACCAGAACTTGGGACTCTCAATCCTANGTGCAGTGGTCTTCTCTAGGCTCAAATCTGTGACTCCAAGCCAAACTTAGGGTGCCATTTACCCTCACTGTCTAGCCACTGTAGATGAGGGGTCTGGTTCTTCCAAGATTTGATACTGCTCTGTACCACTGTGATTGGTATTCCACAGTGAGAGAGGCCCATACAGAATCCTGCTCCTGTGGTCTTCCTGCCATGCTGTGATGGCAGATGGAGAAGAACCCTCTTCAGGGGCACTCTGCTGTTCCTGTACCTGATCTATGTCAGTATCTGTCCCATGTCTCTAGCAGAGACAGAACATGAGAAAGGCTTATGTCGTGTGACCATGGCTCTCCCATNATTACAGGAATGATGGAATTGGCCATACTGGTCAGTTCATCAAAGATACAGGACCTTCTGNTACCTGCTCCCTAATGAGATACACACTGTAACTTCCCAGTGACACAGCCAACACTACATGACCCAGAAGTGTCTTGTCCACAGTTACATTGCCTGAGTTGCTGTGNCAGGAAAGACAAAGAGAAAGCAGAGGAGACTAATGACCAAGGACAATGGTTCTTGAAGGGGCTGTGGAGGACAGAGATCCACATAAAGAAGTCAATTGGCCAAACATGTCCCCAACATGAGTCAGAGGGAAACTCTGTGTANGCCTCTCTCTGGTCTTTCATTGTAGGCTAAGGCAGGTTTCTTTGGATTTGGGGCTGCCTGGTGGTTACCATTGGCATTTATTCCTTTAATAAATACATCATGTTCCAATAAATGGGGCCCAAATAACCAAACAACCCCAGAAATACAACAACCATTCTCAGGTTAGCAGTAGGGTTATTGATACTTCTGTCCTTTAGATCCTCTGCCAGGATACACGGAGCTCCTACGTAGATTAAGTCTCGCTCAGATCCACCAACATTCTCCAGGTAATCCACCACTGATCCTGGTAGAACCTACCACAGGCTCCGTGTGGAGCCCAAATTACTTAATGAACATGTTTAAGCTGTGGTGCTACTCTCTTGTGGGTGCCACTAAAGATAGAAAATCAATGGTTGCCCTGTGGCTGTGGAAGGATGTCTGAGCTCTGCTTGGAGTGTTTCCCAAGTTTTCCTGAGAGAAAGTTCTCTAGAGCCCTTCCTATTGAGAGGAGGCATTGGTCTGGGTGGAGAGCAGAGTGGTTTTTGCTGTGGTTCCTGGACTCTGGGTGAGAAGACATTTGGATCTGACTTGAGGCTGTATTGACCTCTCTGTGGTCAGTCAAAAATCCTGTGTGTTAGATAGGATTAATTAATGAGCCTCAGTGGTCAAGAGACACTTGAATCCCCTCATGTGCAAGCTTCTCTAGACGCACTGTTTTGAGGTGAAGAGTCTGCTGGGAATAACAAGTTTATGTTGCTGGGTATAGCATGTGCTAGCTATGTATTCTTATACCATATGCTGTGTTGATTGTAATCAACACAGTAGCAGACCCCTTCACAAAAAGTCCTGCTGAGTAAGGACTCTGGTTTTGCAGGAGTAGGACCGTACACCTTTGAGGCACAGGCAGCAGAGCAGAGTCTAGGGGTCATCCTGAGTGTAGGTCCAACTTCTTTCCTCCCTGGCTTCTATCTCTTTAGGAATGTTCTGGACAGAATGCAGGTCTGGGGCTGCCACAAAACTGACTTCCCAACATTTCTTGTTCTCTTAATGCCTGGATGGAAGCTGCTGAGGGAGGGGTGATAAGAGTTACTGGAAAGATCTGTCTCTAGGTGACTTCCTCACTGACAAGGTGCTTCCTCCTCTTGGGGGAGGCGCTGTGGTGATGCCTTGAGACCCTAACAAATGGACTGAGAGGATCCAGGGCAGAAGCTTCAGGCTGTGTCAGGAGAGCCTGGCTTTTTGCTTTGTGCTATGACTGTCCTTTCCTCTTTGAAAGCCTTACAGACTATGTAGAACTTTTCTGTAAGAGTGGCCATCTAATTGCGTGTCTGCTCCTCTGTCTGCCATTCTCTGCTTTTTACAAGTTCTGGATCTTTCTTCACGGGTACTTGTATGATATCCTGTCAGTTGTTTCCTAACCCTCTTCTCCCTAGTCCTTGTCTGCTCCTGGTGGTCCCCCTGGCATTTTCCACAGCTGACAGTGGGGCCTGGTGCTGTCAACATAGGGCTCGTTCATTCTCTTCTCATCTCCTTAACAGAGAGTGAGAATTATGCTTGTTTGGAGTTCAAGGGAGAGGGAATCCTGTTGAAAATTGTCCTTTTAATTTGGTCCTTTCTACACTCAGCATTGAAGTCATTAGGAGCACATTCTGTGTGACACTCTACCCTTACAATTCTTCTTTACTCTTACCAATTTGTTCTTACTTCCTTGGGGGGGCCTTTTTTTGTGTTTCGTGCTATTCCAAACTCACTGCTCTGTGTTATTTTTATGCATGGCTTCTGGGGCCTCCTTGATGTTTGGTGGTGATGCACAGTTCTTTCAGTGTGCCTAGTCGCATTGGGTGTTTTTCTGCGTGAGCTCTGTTTGCTCTCCTGTCAGGCAAGGTCTGCTTGTTGCTTCTGTGGAAGAGATTCCAGTTTGGGGCCTTGGTGTTCCAGGGGCTATGGAGTCTGTTGCTCTTGCAGTATTTACTGGATGTCAGCGGCTCATACCTGGAGGTAACTGCCTATAGTCATGGTGGTCAGGTGTGGCTTATCCTTTCTGCCTATGTTCTCCCCTCAAAGGTCATCTTTGCGGGAGAGTCCTGAGCCAAGATGGAAAGGTAAGGATGGCCTCCTGCAAGATATAAAGGACTGTGGATATTCAGAAGCAGCTGGCTGGTTGGGTACGAATACATGTATACAGGCATCTGTGTACACCTTTATACACACACCAACACACAGAAAGACAGACACAGATACAGATACAGACAGACAGACAGACGCACACACGTACACACACAGGCACAGACACACACAGACACAACCAAGTGGGGAATGTGTCTGGGCATGAGTTTTGGAGGCCAGTTTTGGTTTTAGCCTTTTTTTTTTTTTTTTTTTTTTTACAGTGGTAGCCGAAGCTGTCCCCACAGTGACAGTAACTTATTCAAAATCCTGTCAGAGCTTCAGAGCCTTCCTGCTGAGTAGGGGGCAGGCATGGGTAGGTTTCCCTGGTAGGTAGAGCTGTGTGATCACTGAGTGGTTCCTGGGCACACTTTGACTTTTTCTTTTCTTACTTTCTTTTTTAAATATTGGTTTTCTTCATGTAGCCCTGGATGTGCTGGCCTACAACTTAGAGATCTATCTGCTTTTATTCTGAAATCTGTAATTAAATACATGTGCCATCATGCCCAGCTAAGTTTTTTTGTATAATGTATGTATGACACTGTGGCCCCATCCACTAATATAGGTAAGCACAGTGCCTCAGGCTGGCACACATTCCTCTCCGCTGTGTGTCTATGTCCTTTATACCCCCCCCCCCCCGGGGTTAACACTGATACTGTCAGTCTTCATCCCTCCAGTACTGATGGGTTGGTTTGAGTGGGCAAGGCTGGTAGGTTATTTCTGGTTGTGATTTTCTGTGTATGTATATTCATGTAGGTGTATGCATGTTCATGTGTATGTGTGTGTACAAGCACATGTTCATACATGTGTGTTAGTGCTTGTGTATGTGTGTATGCTTGCCTGTGGGTATTTACATGTATGTGTGTGAATGCATGTGTGTGTATGCCCATATATGTATGTATATGAGTGTGAATTCATGTGATTGCATATTAATGTATGTGTGTATGCCTATGTAAAAGTGTATGAGTGTGTGTGTGTTTGTATGTGTGTGTGAGTGTGTGTGTGTGAGTTCATGTGTAAGTGTGTATAATCCAGGCTCATGCCCTACTTGGATTGTTTCAGTCCTCTTCGAAGGAAGAGTGAGGACTTGATCTCCAGGGCATACCCTCTCACCTGAAGAGCCTGGACTATCTTGTTCCAGACATGTTTCTGTATCATTGTATGTCACCATGGTACACAGTACTTCAAACTCTAGCAAAAACTCCTTAGCCTGTGGTTCCTTCACTATGGAAGGGCTCAGTGTCCTCTCGGGCCTATTGGACCTTGTAATGTGTGGGATATTTCAACCCCCATTTTATTCTCTGCTGAGATCTGAATCTTTCTTTCTTTCTTTCTTTCTTTCTTTCTTTCTTTCTTTCTTTCTTTCTTTCTTTGTTTCTTTCGTTCGTTCTTTCTTTCTTTCTTTCTTTCTTTCTTCCTTTTTTTTTTTTTTTTTGGTTTGTCTTAATCATTTATTGCAAGGTGCTCCAGGTAGTCCACAGGGTAGCATTCAGTCTCTTATGGTGGACTTACAAAAGCCATGTGTCTCCTGGGTGCCAGTTGCTTTTTTAACATCACCAGAGTTATAGCTTCCAAGGTTTTGCAAGGATGTAACAGTAACATGTATCACCACATTAAGGAAATGCTAAGTATGGGTCTTTCTCAGTATCTTATTTTGAATTTCATTGCTATGAAGAGACACCATGACTATGGCAACTCTTATAACGGACAGCTTTTAATTGGAGCTGGTTTACAGGTTCAGAGGTTTAGTCCATTATCATTATGGCAGGAAGCATGGCAGCCAGTATCCAGGCAGGGATGGTGCTGGAGGAGCTGAGAGTTCTACCTTATGTTCTGGAGGTATCTAAGAGAAGACTGACTCCCACACAGTTAGGAAGAAGGTCAGAAAGCCCACCCCCTCAATGGCACACTTCCTCCAATAAGGCCTATGCCTCCAAATAGTGCTACTTTTTGGGCCAAGCATATTTAAACCACCACAATCAGTAAGTTTTTATTTACTAGCAGGTCCTCTTACATAGTCCAGTGGTCATTTTAACTCTAAGTAGTATTATGAAGTAGTAAAAGCTAATTTCTACTCTTATTAGGTTATCATGGTGATCATTTCTTTCTTTTTTTGTTATTTTTTATTAGATATTTTCTTTAATTGCATTTCAAATGCTATCCCAAAAGTTCCCTATACCCTCCCTGTGCCCTGTTCCCCTACCCCCCCACTCCCACTTCTTGGCCCTGGCATTCCCCTGTACTGGGGCATGTAAAGTTTGCAAGACCAAGGGGTCGTTTCAATCTGAAACTTTCTGATTCCAGTGCAAATGGCATGGAAGCCACCACCATTGTTGCTGTTATAGAGATTATGTCTCAATCTGAACTCCACTGGGGCTCTCTAGGCTCAAAGCTGTGACTCCAGGCCAGACTTAGAGTCCCACATAGCCTCACTGGCTAGCTACTCTAGTGTGGGTTCAGGATCTTCTACCGGTTTGAGACTGCTCTGTACCACTGTGATATGTATTCCACAATGAGAGAGGCCCATGCAGAATTCTGCTCCTGTGGTCTTACTGCCATTCTGTGATGGCAGATGGAGAAGAGCCCTCCTCAGGGGCACTCTGCTGTTCCTGTACCTGATCCATGTCATTATCTGTCCCATGGCTCTAGCAGAGACGGAACATGAGGCACGCTGATGTCATGTAACCATGCAGGGTCAAATTTGCAGGAATGATGGCATGGGATCTAATGGTCAGTTCATCAAATATGCAGAACCTTCTGGTATCTGTTCCCTAGTGAGAAACACACTGTAACTTTCCAGTGACATAGCCAACACTACATAACCCAGAAGTGTCTTGTCCACAGTGAGATTCCCTGAGTGGCTGTGGCAGGGAAGACGAGGAAAAAGCAGAGGAGATTAAAGACCAAGGACTATGATTCTGGAAGGGGTTTGCCAAGGACAGAGATTTTATAGAGAAGCCAAAGGTTAAATTTGTCCCCAGTCGGAGACTGAGGGGACTCTGCCTAAGCCTCCCTCTGATTTTCCAGAGTAGGCTGAGACAGGGTCTTTAGATTTGTGGCTGCAGAGTGGTTACCACTGGCATCCTGTCCCTTAACAGATCCTTCATTCTTCAATGAATGGTGCACAAAGAAGGAAAAGAAAACACTGGCCAAAACCAAAAATCTCCTCTCAGGTCAGCAGTAGCCTGGGAGATTCTTCTGTCCTGTGGATCCTCTGCAAGGATGCAGGGAGTTCTTAGGTAGCTGAAATCAGGCTCAGCTCCAGGAACATGCTCTGCGTAGTCTTCCACTGATCTTGGTAGAACCAACTATAGGCTCCTTGTGTTCCAAGAAGTGACTGAAAGAACATGTTTAGGCGGTGTCTGAGGTCCTGCTGTCTTGTGGGTGCCAGGTAAAGATGGTCAAATCATGGTTTTAAAGTGACTATAGAAGGCTGTTTGAGCCCAGCTTGGAGTGTTTCCCAGGATTCTCTGAGAAAACAATGTCTGGGCCCTTCCTATTGAAAGGTGGCATTGGTCCATGTGGAGAGCTGAGTGCTTTTCTAATGGGGTCCCAGGAATCTGGGTGAGAGACTATTGGGATCTGTCTCTAGTGTGCTTTCACCGCTCTGTGGGCAGTCAGAAAGTTCTGTGTTGGATAGTATTAAGTAATGATTCTCAGTTGTCGAGATTCAGATAGAGCCCCTTAGGTGCAAGCTCTTCTTGGCTCACTGTTTTGAGCTGAAAAATCTGCTGGGTACACTGGGTTTTTGTTGCTGGATATACCACTGTGGTAGTTACCATAGTATGCACAGTAGTAGAAACCTTCACAAAAAGCACTGTCAAGTAAGGTATCTGGTTCTGCAGGAACATGGTCTGATGGGGCCAGAGGTAGCAATGCAGAATGTCAGTGGGCATCCTTAGTGTACATCCAGCCTTTTTGCTCCTGGGCTCCTATCTCTCTAGGGAGTTCCTATACAAGTAAATGGACCTGTGGCTGCCACAAGGTTGACTTCCAAGCATCCCTTGTTCTCTCTGTGCCTGGATAGAGGCTGCTGAGACAAGGCTCATAAGACCTACAGGAAAGGTTTGTTTCTGGGTGACTTCCTGACTGATATACTGCCTTCCTTCCTCCTCTAGTGGGAAGTGCTGTGGTGATGCCTTGAGACCTTACATGNGGAGTGAGAAGGGTAAGGGAAGAAGCTGCAGGCTCTGTCAGCAGAATCCAGGCTTTGTGNTTTGAGGTGNGGCTGCTCTTTNCTGTTTGAAAGCCTCANNGATTATGAAGATGTTTCCTNTAGGANTGGCCGTCTTCCTGTGTGTCTGCTGCTCTGTCTGCCATTCTCTGCTCTTTNNANGATCTTGCTTTTCNTTCAGGCACACTTGTGTGATTTCATGACAGTTGTTTCCTAACCCTCTTCACCCTAGTCTTTGTCTGTTCCTGGTGATCGCCCTGGCATTTCATCCAGCCTGCAGTGGGGGCCTGGCACTGTCACCACAGGGCTCAGATACTCTCTTCTCATCTCCTTAACAGAGAGTGAATTTTATTTGTTGTGAGCGTCGATGAGAGGGAATCCTATTGAACATGTTTCTTTTAACTTGGTTCTCCCTTAGTTCAGCATTGAAGCCATAAGAGCTCATTCTATGTGATACTCAACCCTTACAATTCTTCTCTAGTCTTCCCAATTTGTTCATACTTCCTTGGGATGGGGTTTGTGTGTTTTTGTTCTGTTTCTTGTTTTGGCCTTTTCTGGCCTTGCCGCTCTGTGTCAGTTTATGCAGTGGATTCTGGGGCATATTTGGGATTCAGTGCTGACACACAGTGCTTTCAGTGTACCCACTTGCATTGCCAGGTAGTTCCGTCTGAGCTCTGTTTTGCTCGCCTGTCAGCCAAGTCCTGCTTGCTGCTTCTGAGCTCTACCCTCTGGAGAATTTCTGCAGGTCGGCCATTCAGCCCATCCTCCTAACTCTCTTTCCTTATATCTACATTAACTTTTAAGATTCCTACTCCAAGGTGATGAGTGTGGAGTGGAAATGCATCTGAGTGGTAAGGAACTTACCTGGCATACTCATGCCCCCAGACTCAATGTACAGCACAGCAGCACCCACACGAGGTAGGTGCCAGGAGCAGATGCTGCATGTATGCTACCGATACAAGGTAGGTATACAAAGTGTATGTATTTCCCACACACGCCCACTTTAGCCCTAGTCCTTGGATGACCTGAGAGTCCTATGCCATTCCTNCACAGTGTGGCAGGCTTTGCCTGGCTGTGCTTCCCCTGTCCTTGCAGATTGGTACAGTTTCCTTGTAAGGTAGTGGAGATCCACAGCTTCCCCTTTGTGGTTGCAGCTCAGGTTGTTCTTTTGCCTGCCTTTCTGTATGACCCAGTAGGAGACATCCCAGCTCCATGGCTACTTGACAGTTCCCCTTGGTAGTTTTTATTTATGGATCCTAGTCCTGCTAAACTTTGGGGGAATCACTGTCCATGCCACTTTGAAAATTGGAAAAGCTCATTGTGCAATACCCTTAATGTGATACAGGCTCCCTCCATTTCACCCAAGTCCTCTATTTCTGGTGCTGCCTCTGGTTACAATCTGTGGCTTTAGCATTCANCTGCAGTGGAGATGCTAATGGGATGAAACTTAGAATGTGCTCGAGCTGTCTGACTCAGACCCCTGGAGATGACTCCTGGTAGGTGCTTGGGTCATCTTGGAGCTCCCTCTTGGTCTAGTGAGGGGACTCTTGGTGCACGAGGTACGCTCTTCTCTCCTTTAACACTTTGGTGTCTGTTTGGTATCTTCAGTTTTTATTTTGTTTTGTTATTTTTTAAAAACCTGGGCTGTGGCCATTAGTTTTGGTCCATCTTTATGTGGTCCCATGTGTACTCTGTCTGATAACATGTCCTTCAATTGTCAGAAAGGTGTTTTCCTCTCTTCTGCAATCTGGTATTTAATACTGGCAGTCANTCTGCAGTTGTCTTTAGACCCTCAGTATTTCCCTCAACCTGGACTTGGGGGCAAGTGCGGGTAACACAGGCTGAGTGAGTATAGATTCATCAGCTCTTTATTGTCCTCTCCAACTGTGGGCTAGATGGACACACAGTTGCCTCTCTGTGGTCCTCAGCAGGGTTGTTCTCTGTGTGACTGATGTTCAGAATGACCAGGCAGTCCATGTCCTGGGAGCTCTGAAGAT
>NW_018392107.1:2682-9638 GCF_900095145.1 Mus pahari | reverse complement strand
AAGAAAGAAAGAAAGAAAGAAAGAAAGAAAGAAAGAAAGAAAGAAAGAAAGAAAGAAAGAAAGAAAGAAATGGAGTATGCATTGAAAGGCTCCATCCAGCAGGCAATGGAAACCAATGCAGAGACACATAAGAAGCATTAGAATAAGCTAGAATCTTGTGGAAGGGTTGGTGCAAGGACTGAGAAGACCCAAGGAGAATGAAAGCTCTATAGGAAGACCAAAAGTCATCTATCCTGGATACTTGGGGCCTCCCAGAGACTGAACCACCAACCAAAGAGGGAGCATGGGCTAGGCCTGGGTCCTTAGCCTTCCTTTATACAAACCATATACAGGCTGAGAAAGAAATTTGTAAAACACCCTTTACAGTAGGAACAAATAACATAAAATACCTTGAGGTAACTCTCACAAAGTATGTGAAAAACCTATATGAAGTCTTTGAAGGAAGAAATTTAAGAAGATATCTGAAGATGGAAAGATCTCTCATGCTCATGGATTGGTCGGATTAACATAGTAAAAATGGTCATTTCACCAAACACAATCTACATGTTCAGTACAATTCTATTTGAATTTCAATGCAATTCTTTACAGACTTGACAGGGCAATTCTCAACTTCATATGGAAAAACAAAGAGCCCAGGATAGCTAAAACAATCCTGTACAATAGAGGACTATCCAGAAGCATCACCATCTCTGATTTAAAGCTGTATGCAGAACAGTAGTAATAAAAACTGCATGCTACTGTTATAGAAACAGACAGGTTGATAATAGAATCAAATCAAAGTCAACAAATTAGCACACATACATAAAGACACGCAATTTTTGACAAACAAACCCAAACCATACGAAGCAAAAAGAAAGCATCTTCAGCAAATGGTAGAAGTCTAACTGGATGTCTACATGTAGAAGAATGCACATAGATCTCTATTTATCACCCTGCAGAAAACTCACTCAAGTCTAAGTGAACCAAAAACCTCAACATAAAAAGTGGCACACTTAACCTGATAGAAGAGAAATTGGAAAATAAACTTGAATGCATTGGTACAGAAGACAACGTCCTCAACAGAACACCAAAAGCTCAGACACTAAGATCAATAATTACTAAAGTGGACCTCTTGAAACTGAAAAGCCATGTAAGGCAAAGGACACCATCAATGGGACAAAAAGGCAGCCTACAAGACAGGAAGAAATCGTCAGTCCTACCATCAATAGTGGACTAACACCCAAAATATATAACAAACTCAAAATATTAGACACTACAAAAGCAAATAACCCAGTTTAAAATAGGGTACAGAGATAAACAGAGAATTTACAACAGAGGAATCTCTAATGGCTGAGAAGCACTTGAAGATGGCCTAGTCAGCCATCAATAGGAGGAGAGGCCCTCGGTATTTCGAAGATCATATGCCCCAGTACAGGGGAATGCCAGGGCCAGGAAGCGGGAGTGGGTGCGTTGGGGAGCAGGGTGGGGGGGATGGTATAGGGGACTTTCTGAATAGCATTGGAAATATAAATGAAGAAAATATCTAATAAAAATGCCTTAAAAAAGAAATGTTCAACATCCTTAGTCAAGAAAGAAATGCAAATCAAATTGGCTCTGAAATTTCATCATACACCTGTCAGAATGGCTAAGATAAAATCTCAAGTGATTGTTCATGCTAGAGAGAATATGGAACAAAGGGAACACTCTTCAATTTCAGGTGTGGGTGAAAACTTGTACAATCACTCTGGAAATCAATTTGCTGATTTCTCAGAAACTTCAAGACCTAGCTATTCCACTCCTGGGTATATACACAAAAGATATCCCACTATACAACAAGGACACTTGCTCAACTATGTACATAGCAGTTCTATTCATAATGTCTAGGAACTGGAAACAACCTAGATGACCCTCATCTGAACAATGGGTAAAGAAAATGTGATATATCTAACACAATGGAATTCTACTCAGCTATTAAAACAGGGACATCATGAAATTTGTAGGCATACAGATGGAATTAGAAAAAAATTCCTGTGTAAGGTAACTAAGCATCAGAAAGTCACACATGATATGTACTCACTTAAGTGTGTATTAGCCACAAAGTATAGTATAGCTATGCTACAATCCACTACTCAAAGAAGCTAAATAACAAGGAGGACCCAAGGGAGGATGTTTGAATCTTTCTCAGAATAGGAAATAAAATAGATATTGGATAGTATATTGATGGTTATACCTTTCTCCTCATTCTGGTCCCACACTCTTAATACTGGTCTACCAAATAGTGGGGGAGTATCCAGTACAAACTCTCACCACTTTTGATTAACCACACTTTGCTCACTATTGTGGACTAAGCCAAATAAGCTTTTCCTCCTTAGGGATTATGTTTACGTTGTCTACAGCAGTTTGGAATTAACTAGTAGAAATTATCTTTTACCCTACAAATGTATGAGAGAATCTTTCCCTTATTCCTACACATTCTCTTTTCCTGCTCCCCTTCTTCCTCACATTTCTCAAAGAAAAAGCTGATAATTAGCCCAGACAGTTATCCGGAGAAGTCAACAAGGTGAATTTGAGGAAATATGACCTCATTACCAATTCAATTTTAATATTACACTGTCTTACAAAATTTCTATAAATTGCATAATTACCACTTTGTTATTGTATGCAAGGATGTGCATCAACCTGTGATAGTTTGTCTATGCTCAGCCCAAGAAGTGGCACTATTAGAATGTGTGGCTCTGTTATAGTGTGTCCAGATCTTGCTACTTTGTGTGTCAAAGTCCAAGGCTTTAAGAACCTCACCCTAGCTGCCTGGCAGCCAGTATTCTGCTAGCCATTTTCACATGAAGTTGTAGAACTCTCAGCTCCTCCTGCACCATGCCTGCCTGGATGTTGCTATGCTCATGCCTTGATCATACTGGACTGAACCTCTGAACCTATAAGTAAGCCCCAATTAAATGTTGTCCTTATAAAGGCTGCCTTGGTCATGTTATCTGTTCATATCAGTAATACCCTAACTAAGAGAAATTGGTACCAGGGACTAGCGTATTGCTGTGATAGGTCTGACCATGTTTTTGTTTGGAAGAATATGCATTTGGGGACTTTGGATTTAGAAAGCCATGGAATGTATTGCATGGGGATTAATGAACTATCCTAGTAGGAATACGGAAGACTTTGTTGCTATGAGTGATTTGAACTATGCAGACCTGGCCTAAGAGGTTTCGGTGGAAAAGAACATCAGTATGTGGCCTAGAGACAGTTTTTGTGGTATTTTGGTGAAGATTGTGGCTACTTTTTGCCCTTTTTTTGAAGAGTCTGAGGCTAAGGTGAAGAGATTCAGATTAACTGCATTGACAAAGGAAATCTCAGAAACACCCATCATAAACTTTGTTCTCTGGTTAAATCTCATGAAGAACATTTTAAACAAGTATAACACGCTGAGAAAGGAAAAATATAAAATATATGGTTCGAGTATTAAAGGGTCATCAGGAAGTGAAATGAAAAGTAACTGTGAGAGTCAATGGAAGGCCATTGTGAAGGTGCAGCCTCAGTTGCAGTTGATGGCCCAGGATTGAACGGGTCATACAAAGGAGTTGAAGCTTGCCGCCATAAAGAGGGCATATGAGAGACTACTGGTGAAGCCTAGTTGCAGTAGAAGACCCCAGTATATTGGAGATGCCAGTACCATTGGATGGATCACCAAGAACAGCAGTGGCAGTGGAGAAGATCAACCTGGGCTTAGACTGTTACAGAGGGAAGAGCTGTAGAAATGACCCCAAACCTTTAGCGGAGCTCAGAACATCATATATGGATCCCAGACATTGAAACAGGAAGCTGTAACATTAAGGTTGCCTTGGAGACCCCAAGATGTTCAAGATTCCAGAGCCATCGAGCCATTGACTTACTGCTGAGGAAATCTTCTAATAGGGAGTGGAACCAGCCCAGGAGAAAGAAGTTTGTTGCAGTCAACAAAGATGAAAAAGGAGTTGGAGATCTGAAGACTGCTTTGACATCAGTCATGGAGATGTAGAATCTGGAGTGTTCCCAGATGGCTTCCTGTCTTGCTTTGGGGATAGTTATGTGATTGGATGAATCTCAGAAAAGACTTTGAACTTTTAACATTGTTCAGATTATTATAGACTCTGGGGACTTTAGAAGTTGAACTAAATGTATTTTGCATTGTGCTACGTTTAGGTATGGCCCCTATAGACTTATATGTTTGGATAAGCCTATGGGGGTTCAGGGAGTAGAATGTGATGGTTTCTATATGCTCAGTTAATGGAGTGGCATTATTAGAAGGTGTGGCCCTGTTATAAGAAGTCACTGTAGGTATGGGCTTTAAAACCCTCACCCGTACTGCCTGTCAGCTAGTATTCTGCTAGTAGCCTTCAGATGAAGATGTAGAACTTTCAGCTCCTATTGCACCATGCCTACCTGGATGTTGCTATGCTACCACCTTGATGATAATGGATTGAACCTCCGAACCTGCAAGCCAATCCCAATTAAACATTATCCTTATAAGATTTGCCTTGTTCATGGCATCTTTTCACAGCAGTAAAACCGTAACTAAGACACAAACATTTCATTATTTTGGGATATACTAATAGATGCAAAGATCAACAGAAATCAACTCCAAAAATAACTATCTCTTTACAAGTAATATGTTCAGTAGTTTATTTTGACCACCTAGAACCCATCTTATAAAGATTCTAAAACCTTCTAAAAGAGTGTCCTTATCTAGAAAAAGACACTAAAAGCATAAGCATGGAGAGATAATTTCATATAAAAAAAGATATAGGACCTGAGATCTCACACATTGGGCACACACTCAATGACATAAATGTCTCTATCTAACTTCTTCACCTCTTACTCTAAGACCCACTAGTAGCACCATGTTCTCATGATCAATTTTCAAGCACAAGAAATTTTGGCAGATACTTAGCCAATTTATAGCATTTTTATGTAGCCAGTAATGTCTCATGTTTATTTCATGATGTAAAATGTTTTTATTCTCATCCCAAACACCTCCAAAATCATGATTATTTTACAACATTACCCCAAGATTCTATTATTAAATCTCCAATACTGAATGCTCTGGACATCTTAGCTATGAACATAATAAAATGAATCTATTCATGATGTTGATCATGGAGTGTCACAGGCCCTTTCCTCTTGTGGCCTCATAGAGTGGCTTAGCCATTTCAGCAAAGTTGGGGATCCAGAGCATTCAGAAACCACCTGATGCCAAGAATTCTCACACTAGGCATTGAGTCTTTTTCAGGATGCCTAGGACATGGGACAGGCTTCTTTGCCCTCAACCCTTGAGTTGAACCCTAAGTATATTACTTCAGGTATGCAAACCTGTGTCCTTTCAGTTGAGACTCTATACACCAATCATTGTGTAGTTTTTTAAGAGGACTTTAGTTGCCTTCATGTGAGAGTCTGTATCAGTGGCAGCCAGGAATAAATCATTTACATATAGAAGTAAATATGTGGCATGGCCTGTCAATACTCACATAAGTCCTGATGGAGAGCCTTGTCAAAGATGGTGGGCAAGTTCTTAAATCCTTGCAGAAGTCTTGTCTAGCTTAGCTGTACACTGAACCTGTTTTCCAGATCTTGCTACTTGAAGTTGAAAAGTGGCTGGCTGTTTTATCTAGGGGAATATTAAAGAAGGTGCCATTTAAGTCCAAGTCTTTGTAAATTTGTCTGTTGGGTGGTAAGGAACTCAGAAGTGTATATGGATTCAGGACTGTTGGGTGAATGTCTCTTACCATCTTATTCACCTATCTCAGGTCTTGCTTTATCTACAGTCTTTCCCTCCATGCTTTTAAAGTAGTAACAAGGGTATATTCTAGTAAGACTGACATGCAGTGAGGATTCTATACTCTTGAAGTCAATTAATATGGGGCTAGAAACCCTGAAGGGCTTCTCGTGACCAAAGGTACTGGCTTATTCTTACAGAGCTATCAGTAACATTCAGATCTACCACAACTAGCTTCTAGTGAGAAGCTAGGTCAGGGGTTATTTTCAGCCCACACTGGGGTATCAGGGTAATATATTCTTCTAGGAGGGATGGTCAAGGGCTCCATTTCTTTTTCTTTGGCTGCTGGAGGTATTCACTCTTCAAAGAAAATACACAGAACAGAGCTGAGTTTGCCTGGACCACTTTCTTGCCTCCAAGATAAAAGTGCATTTGAGCTTCCATTTTAGTCAGGAGGTTTCTCACTAACAGGGGATAAGGGCATTCCAGAATTACCAGGAAAAAGTGAATAATAGTCTTTTTTTCCAAGTCTACACTCTGTTTGGTAGTGTAGGCACCCATAGAACCTTGATTGAGGGTAGTCTGGGTCATCATGGGTCACAGAGGCCTCTAGAAGACTGGATGCTGAGCCTCAGTATCCAACATAAAGTTTACTGTGTCCTGTCATCTTTCTAAGCTTACCCTGGGCTCTGGAGGGGATTTCAACTCCCAATTCTTTCAGAGAGTACCAGGATAAGCTTCAACTCCTAGGATTTCATAGGATTCTGGTGGCATTGATCCTTCCAGTGCCCCATTTCCTTGCAGTATACACATTGGTCTCTAAGGAGCCTTGAATGGGGTGGATAACCAGGCTTATTTGAGCTGACCTTGAGTCAGCGGAAGCCTTTCCCCATCCTCCCTATTGTCCCTTGGCTGCCACCAACATCCATGACGATTTCTTAGCTTATTTGTCCATTGACATTCCCAACTGTTAAAGTCTTTTGAACAATCTCCACGATTTCAGACACATTCTTTCCCTCAAAGCTCTAAATCTTCTGACTCTTCTTGTGGATGTCTGGAACCCACTTATCTACAAAGTCTACACTGATGGAACTCACTGACCTACAGAGTCCACACTGATGGAACCCACTGACCTACGGAGTCCACACTGATGGAACCCACTGACCTACGGAGTCCACACTGATGGAACCCACTGACCGACAGGATCCACACTGAT
>NW_018392107.1:0-1526 GCF_900095145.1 Mus pahari | reverse complement strand
GAGTCCACACTGATGGAACCCACTGACCGACAGGATCCACACTGATGGAACCCACTGACCTACAGAGTCCACACTGATGGAACCCACTGACCTACAGAGTCCACACTGATGGAACCCACTGACCTACAAAGTCCACACTGATGGCCTGTTGTCCACACTATGTCACATCTGGGCCAATCAGTGTGTAAGTTCTGTAGGCATCCAGGAGCCTCTCCAGGAAAGGGACTGGGGGCTCTGTACTATTTCACCCACCTACGATAAATTTGTAGGGTGCCTGGCTGTCACCTAGAGAACTCTCATAAGAACCTGGTGAAAACTTTTAAGTGCTTCCTTACCTTCAGCTGAATTGGTGTCCCAGTCAGGAATGATCTTAGGGAAGGCAGCATCAACATCCTACTGGATTCTTGGAACATCTGCTGTCCTTTCCTGGGACCAACTTGCGGGTCCCACCCAATGTGATCCTGTTCCTCTGTAGTAAACAGCATCTGAAGGAATTGTTAGATGCCCTCCCAAGTAGGATGGTAAGTAAGAAATATAGTCTCAAGAAGAGAAATTGAACCTGAGGTTTCTAAGAAAAAGTGGGATTATCAGCCTTTCAGTTATAAATATCACAGGTGGAGAAGGACTAGTAGACCATAAAAGGTCTCTCATGTGAAGCAGAGGGAAGTGCTATGATGTGCAGGGAAGGTGCTTCCATTGAGGGATGGAAGGAACTGCCTGACCTAGTATGGAAGGGGATAGTCAAGTGAGGAAGGGAAGGGAGAGCTGAGGGAAGAGGAGTGGCCTGGCAGAGGTGTGAAGCTTCTTAGAGTACTCAGTAAGGAGGAGGCAGGGGATCTTTGTCATCTAATAGGATTAGGACTAGAGAACCTCATTTGATGCAGTCTTGGACAGCCTCCTTAACGGCTTAGATAATCGCCATTGTCTGTCTGATCTGGTACTGAAAATTCCCAGAAAGGGCAGTTGCCTTCTACTCCTTGATGTGTGAAAGAGAAGAAAATGCCAGGCCATAACATAGTCAACCTGATCAGGGTCTCTTAGGGTGATGGAGAACTAGCTCATATGGGAAGAAGAAGAGCAGAGTCAAATCAGCCCTCTGGGGGACAACCAGTACAAGAGATGGCTATTTGAGCTCATAGAAAGTATGCAACCTCCCAGGAAAACTTGGGTATTTAAAACAGCAGTGGCCTTTTGAAAAATTTGAAATGACCCAGAAAACCTGCAACAGGAGTGTCAGGAGTTGAGGAAGACTGGCCCATAATGAGGAGTGGAGAATAGCAGGATGAAGAATGGGATGAAAAACGAGGTAGAGAATAACAGGAATAAGAAACAATGGGAAAGCAAGGTAGAAGCTGTGACAGAAATGGGAGTTAAAGAAAGGTACCTGGTGCCGGGTATGGTGGCACACACCTTTAATCCCAGCACTCTCGAGGCAGAGGCAGGCAGATTTCTGAGTTCGAAGCCAGTCTGGTCTACAAAGTGAGTTCCAGGACAGCCAGGGCTATACAGGGAAACCCTGTCTCAAA
>NW_018392106.1:0-9492 GCF_900095145.1 Mus pahari | reverse complement strand
CCCCCAATGGAGGAGCTAGAGAAAGTACCCAAGGAGCTGAAGGGGTCTGCAACCCTATAGGTGGAACAACAATATGAACTGAGTACCCCGAGAGCTCTTGTCTCTAGCTGCATAAGTAGCAGAAGATGACGTACTTAGCCATCATTGGGAAGAGAGACCCCTTGATCTTGCAAACTTTATATGCCCCATAGAGGGGAATGCCAGGGCCAAAAAGTGGGAGGGAGTAGGCAGGGAAGCAGGGCGGGGAGAGTGTATAGGGGACATTCGGGATAGCATTTGAAATGTAAATGAAGAAAATACCTAATAAAATTACTTTAAAAAAAGAATACAAAAGAAAAAAAAAAAAAACCAAAAAACAAAAAAAAAGAAACTCTCCATTCTCATCTACTCCTATTAACCTTAGCATTGGTCTTCTCATTGTGTCCTGGATTTCCTGGATGTATTGAGTTAGGATCTTTTTCCATTTTGCATTTTCTTTGATTGTTGTGTCCATGTTCCCTATGGAATCTTCTGTACCTGAGATTCTCTCTTCCATCTCTTGTATTCTGTTGCTGATGCTCACATTTATGATTCCTGATTTCTTTCCTAGGGTTTCTATCTCCAGAGTGGTCTCCCTTTTGGTTTTCTTTATTGTTTCTCCTTCCATTTTCAGATCCTGGATGGTTTCGTTCAATTCTATCCCCTGTTTGGTTGTGTTTTCCTGTAATTCTTTGAGGGATTTTTGTGTTTCTTCTAGCTCTTTAGCAGTGTTTTCCTGTACTTCTGTAAGGGATTTTTGTTTCTTCTACCTGTTTAGTAGTGTTTGTCTGTAATTCTTTAAGGAATTCTTCCTGTTTAGCAGTGGTCTCCTGTAATTCCTTGAGGGATTTTTGTGCTTCCTCTTTAAGGGCTTCTACTTGTTTAGCATTGTTCTTCTGTATTTCTTTGAGTTATTAATGTCCTTCTTCAAATCTACCACCATCATGAGATATGATTTTAAATCCACATCTTGCTTTTCGGGTGTTGGGGTATCCAGGACTCGCTGTGGTGGGCATACTGGGTTCTGATGTTGCCCAGTATTCTTGGTTTCTGTTAGTAAGATTCTTATGTTTGCCTTTCACCATCTGGAAATCTCTGGTGTTAATGTTCAAGCTGTCTCTGGCTGGAGTTTGATCCTGCTGTCATTCTATTAGCCTCTGTCAGCACTCCTAGGAATCCAGCTCTCCCCTGCCTCCTGTGGTCAGAGCACTCTCTGCAGGCAAGCTCTCCTCTTGTAAGACATGTGTTCAGAAGTCTGGAGCTCTGATCCTCCTTCTGAGTCCTGGGGTCAGGGCCCTTCCTGTAGGCCGACCCTCCTCCTGTGATCCCAAGGACCTGCGATGTGGAGGGTCCTTCAGAGTGCTCTGCTGCCTCCGCTGGGGTTACGAAGAGAGATGGCAGAGGTGGCCACGACCAGACCTCTGGGCAGGCGGTGTTCCTTTGTCTCCCCCTGTTCCTGCTTGCACAAGTACCTCCTTGGTTCTCTGGAGTTGATGTTGCATTCCACTCGCCTGTGATCCCGAGGACCTGTGGTATGGAGAATACTCCGGAGTGCTCAGCAGCCTCCACTCATTCCTTGAATTCTTATATTGAGTTATGTATTTTGGACATCAGACTTCTGTTGGATGGAGTGTTAGTGTAGATCTTGTCCCATTCTTTATACTGCCATTTTGTCCTTTTGATGGTGTCCATTGCCTTACAAAAGATTTTTAGTTTCATGAGATCACATGAGGTTAATTTATTATAAATTAAAAATGATTTATTATTGATCTTAATGCTTGAGGTCTTGGTGTTCTCTTTAGAAAGTTGTTCTCTCTGGCAATATATATGTCTATCCCCCTCTTTCTCTTTCATCAGATTTAGTATATCTGGTTTTATGTTGAACTCTTTAATCTATGGTGATTTTAGTTTTGGGAAGGGAGATAAATATAGATCTATTTGCATTCTTCTACAAGCATACATCCAGTTTGATCAACACTATTTGTTGAAGATGCTTTCCTATTTTCTACTGTCTAATTTTGGCTACTTTGTCAAAAATAAGTGTGTGGATTTATTTCTTGGCCTTCAATTCCATTGATCAACCTGTCTGTTTTTTATGTGAATGCAATGTAGTTTAATTACTATTGCTCTGTAGTACAGCTTGGTGTCAGGAAGGATGATAAGTGCATAAGTTCTTTTATTGTACAGGGTTGTTTTTGATATTATGGGGTTTTTGTTTTTCTATATAAAGTTAAGTAGTGTTCTTACAGGGTCTGTAAAGAAGTGTATCAAAAGTTTGATTGGAATTGCATTGAATCTGCACATTGCTTTTGGTAAGATGGCCATTTTTACTGTTAATCCTACTGAGCAATGGGCATGGGGATCTTTCCAACTTCTTCAATTTTTTTCTTCAAAACTTGAAAGTTCTTGTCACTTGGATCTTCAGTTGCTTGTTTAAAGATATTGCATATTACTTATAGCTATTGTGAAGGGTGTTGTTTCCCTAATTTGTTCTCAACCTATTTATTGGTTGTATATAGAAGAGTTACTGTTTTGTGTTTTAGTTAATTTTGTATCCAGATATGGCACTGAAGGTATTTGTCAACTGTAGGATTTCCCTGGTAGAATTTTTGGGATCACTTGTGCATAATATCATATCCTGCAAGTAACAACACTTTGACTCCTTCCTTTCCAGTTTGTATACACTTGATCTCTTTTAGTTGTCTTATTGCTCTTATAAAGACTTCATGTATTAATTCAAAATCATCATTTAATGAGATGATCATTTTTTTCTATTTCAGATTTTCTATATCATGTTTACACTGATATATTGGTATGTTGAACCATCCCTACATCTCTCCTTTGCCTCTGACAGGGTGTTTCCCCCATTTCCTCACCCATCCATTTCTAGCTCACCCCTCCCAGCATCCCCCATCCTTGGAGCATCAAGTATCTATAAGATTAGGGTCAACCTCTTCCTCTCAGGCCAAACAAGGCAGTCCACTGTTACATATGTGCCTTGGGCATGGACCTGCCCGTATATGCTCTTTGCTTGGTGGCTTTGTCTCACCCCAGAAGGCCAGGATGATTAATGGAAATATGCAGCTGCAGGGTGTTAGCAGTCACCTCTAGAAAGTCCCAGAGTCCTGGGATGTGGGAGGCTCCCAGGGCACAATGGGGATGACCTTTGCCAAAGTGCTCAACAGTGTGGAAATGTAACCTGAAGAGACCACCTTCAGTAGTTAGACACTGCCCTCAGTGGAGAGATGGGGACACCAACCCACCTTCAATTTTTTTGACCCAGAATTCTTCTGTCAAAAAGAAATGCAGGGACAAAAATTGAGCAGAGACTAAAGGAGAGTCTGACCAATCACTGCTCCACTTGGAATTCATCCATGGGCCAGCCCAAACCCTGACACTATTACTGGTGCTATGTTGTACATGCAAATAGGAGCTTAGTATGGCTGTCCTCTGAAAGGCTCTACCAGCAGCTGACTAAAACAACCACTGGTCTGAAGTCAGAGACTCTTATGGAACAGTTATGGGAAGGATCGAAGGAGCTGAAGGGTGTGGCAACCCCAAAGGAAAAACAACAGTAGCAACTAACCGGGACCCCTCAGAACTCACTATCATTTTTTTATACCCACACTATTGTGTCTGATTTTGTGAGTTTTGATATTCTCTCTCCACTATTTACTTAGTTTGCATGAGTGTTTGTTTATCTTGCTAATTTTCTCAATGAATCGCCTGAAATTCATTGATTCTTGGTTTATTTGTATTGGTTTCACTGATTTTATCACAAAAAGTGATTATTTCTTACATTCACTCTTGAATGTGACTTCTTTTTCTTCTAGAGGTTTCTTGTGTGCCGTTAAGTTGCTAGTATCAAATATTTCTAATTTATTTATAAAGGCACTTGGTGCTATGAACTTTCCTCTTAGTACTCTTTTCATTGTGTCCCACAAGTTTGAGAATGCTGTTTATTCATTTTCATTGAATTCTACAATGTCTTTAATTTCTTTCTTTTTGTCTTGACCTATTTTTCATTCAGTAGAGAACTGTTCAGTTTCCGTAATTCTTTAATCTCTCTGTTCTTTCTGTTGTTTATATCTAGCTTTAATCAGTGGTAGTCTGGTAGAATCTATAGGATTATTTCAACATTCGTGTATCTCTTGGGACTTGCTTGCTCTCTCAGAGTATGTGGCCAGGTATTGGTATCCTGCTTTATGTTGTAAGATAGAAGAAAGAGGAAGATGCTATGCAAGTCAGTTTCTACATACCCTCTTATCTGATCTATGAGTTTTTTGAAGGAGCCACTCATTACCTACACAATTCTAAGTCATATGAGATTTCCTGGTTTGCCAGGTATGCCTCTGAACTAAGCTATATAAAGGCTCTGAGGATCCTTCAAAGGAACAACTCCATAAAATCTCAAATAACAATCAATGAAAAGGGCTACTTCAAAGCCAATGTGCCATCACTCTGGAATTCATGCCACATATAATGGCTCTTCTAAAATTCTGCTACATTTCCTCCTTTTGTTTAAGCTATGCTTAATTATGTTGAGGATTGTATCTATATTGAAGGTTATGCACCCTCACAGTAAATACAGCAGCCTCTGTGGACAATTAAACATTCTTTCTAAGGCATCTGTGTTAAATGCAGCCAATAAAATACCATTTATAATGGACTGAGTAAATTGTTTACAAACTTCTTCCAGTATGTAGAAACTGGCTTGCTAAAAGTGCCTTTTGTGTATTAATAAACAGTGCTTCAGACTTTAACAGGATAATACTCCTGCTGCTTGAGAAAGTATAGCCTCTTCCTCTTTTTTCCATCCTACCACATAAAGCAGAATACCAATACCCGGCCATACTCTGAGAGAGCAAGCAAGTCCCAAGAGATACAGGAATATTGAAATAATCCTATATATTCTACCAGTTCACCACTGATTAAAGCTAGATATAAACAACAGATCAAACAGAGAGATTAAAATATTATGGAAACTCAACAGCTCTCTACTGAATGAAAAATGGGTCAAGACAAAAAAAAAAAAAAAGAAAGAAAGAAATTAAAGGCTTTCTAGAACTCAAAATACTGATATAAAAAGTTGGACTATTGTTGAAGTTCACCAAAAGACCTTCACTCACAAAGACCACAGATACTGACATCACTGCAAACCACAAGATTTTTTTTTATTGATCCAACGAATTGGGGACACCCCCCTCAGCAGGCAAGAGGAGAGGCCCCAAACAAACAAAGAACACGCATTTTATACCTCATAAGGGGTAGATTTAGGCAACAAGGCTAGCTGACTTATTCTAATTGGTGTAGGAAGTAACCCTTTCAGGTACTGGTTGGTTTGCATAAGGTGACTACCTTTGGCCTACTCCCTCGCTCTGTCTGCCCTTATGGCTTTTTTCTCAGCACTGCTTAGAAGGCCAGCTTCCTTATCGGGCTCTGCACTTGGCCTGCTTGTATAATTTGGAAAGTCCCTTCAGAGGGGTAACAGGCTGAGTGGTCTTGAATTTATTTTGGATTCTACACTATTTAATATTCCTTTAGAAATGACTTTCCATTGGCATTGTTTTACAGGTTGGGCATTATTATAAGTAAACACCATGAAAGCAAATTTCTCTGTATCTTGTTCCTTTAAAGGGATAGTGAAAATAAACAAAACAATCACAAATCAATAACCATAATAGGCCAATCTTTAGATAATAAAAAAGCAAAGGTATCGCATGCTATAAAGACCAAATTGATTGACTTTGTTTACAGCTCTCAAATCAGTTGACATTCTCGATTTTCCAGATTACTTTTTTATTATAAATTCAGAAGAAATGAGAAGACTAGCAGTTTCCTCAATATGATTAGCTTCTGTTCTTTTATTAGCTGTTAAAATATAGGTAATTTCTTATTAGTCAAGGGCCATTGGCTTCCAAGTTAAACATTTTATAGGTAGGACAGTTGGTATGTGAATCATGGCTCCTACTCTAAATTTGGGTAGCCAACTCCTAATTTTTTCCTGCTGTTGGAAAAACTGTATAGTCTGTGATTTTTGTTAATAAATTTTATTTTAAAGGAATGTATCCCATTTTATCATCATTTTATGAGTTGTTTCTGAAATTAAAGGTGTTGTGATTTAAGCAACAGATTCCACATTCAAAAGATCTGATGTAGAAGGGTTGTTCAGGGAATGGGATATGCAGAGGCTATCCTCTGAGTGTGGGTGGAAGGAAAAGAGAACAAGAAAAGGAGGCACTGGCTTTTTATAAAGTGAGTAGTAAATGTGATTGGGAAGCTACATGACTCATGGTGACAGTGAAAATGTGTCACATCTTGGCAACTAATGATAATGTATCCTGCTGTCACTAGGTCACTGAGGAGAGGCTGGTAGAAATGCCTGCTAACATTCCTCATTTTGTTTATTATTTTACAAAACAAGGAACGTGAGAGGGGTGATTTTAAGGCAGGGTATGAGAGTGCTGTGCTTTTTATACTAATTCCTGCTGTCATCTTCAGGGAATTGTTGATCCTCAGTCCTCACCATCAGAGAATATTCAAGACAAATTCAGTAATCATGTGCCTCCAGCTATTACAGAATATTTGAACCTGTTTAAAAAGTTAGGGTGTGGCTTACCTCTTAGCACATAACTTTAGTCACTCTGACAGGAATACAGACAGACGCTTAGAACTCATCTTTAATCCCAAACAATGAAGAAAGTACCCATATTTGAAAATGAAGCATGAATAGCAGAAAAAGTGATGAATCAGTGAAAGGTTTGATAGAATAGGATACACCCAACTCTCATGGGAAGAGAGGGGAGGGAAGCTATTTAAGGGAGAGACAGACAGCACAGGAAGAAGAGAGTACAGTAGAGGAATACAGTAAAATTCATGGAGAACAGTTGGTTTGAGAGGTAGAGAGCAGAGCAGCACAGAGAGGGAGAAGGCAGTTTTACCAGTAGAGTTTTAAGGAGACAGATTGAAGAGAGAACAAGCTAGACAAAGATAACAACAGAACAAGCAAGAGAATGAGAAGGAGCCAGAAGATTTAAAAAGATTGTTAGACTAGTTTGAGGTCAAGCAAAGCAATTCAGAGGCTAATAAAAAAAAAAGCCAGATTTATAATTCAGCTGGGAGATGAGTTTGAGCTAGAACACCTGAGTTGAACCAGCCAGTCAGAGCTCAAAAAGTCTCAGAGGCTGAAAATTTTCTAGACCTAAATGAAGTTTTACAGAGGCTAGAAGCCTCCAGGACTAGGTCAAGGTTAGCTGATAGAGGCAGTAATCTTTGCAGACAACACAACAGGAGAATAAAAGTTACTATTACAACCAGCTCTGCCTAGTGTTTGGTAGTTCTATAATAGTAACTGATTGTTTGTTTAGGAATTTGTTTTTAATTTGTCATTGGAAAATGTAGAGAAGAAATTTCTAAAGCATGGTTTGATTAGTAAAAGCAGAAAAATGAGAACGGTCAGGAAAAGAAGTGTTCTCTTATATATATAGGGTCCTCAAAGGTCCAGGGGCTGGAGGCATTGAGTTGTTCCTTACATTTTTGGATGTATGTTTGTTTGTTTGGGGTTTTTGTTTATTGGTTTTGTTGGGTTTTTTTCTATACCTGTTTGGCTGACATGGAAGCAGCATTCCTCTGAGTGGAAGATACAAAAGCCATCTTTTTCAGCTATAAGAAGATCTAATCCCCTTCAGTATTTGGAATACCATTGTAGCCAGGAATTCAGTTTGTCCTTGAAAGGTGAGTATGGTTTGGGCCACCTGTTGCAGTTCCTAGATGCACTGGGAAAAAAATGATAAAAGATCCAGGAAGTGGACACTCCTGATGTCCATGTGACAACACATGCAGTTATTTCAATGACAGCCAGGAGAGGCAAGATTTAAACTGCCTTTCTATTATGTCATGCATCTATTGAGTCCAGGACCAGAAATGGTAGGGGTTCTTCTCCATGCCTCCCCCCCCCCAATTTAGGGAAGAGAAATACTAGCATGCCACAAACTAGCAGGTAGACAATAATAGACTTAAGTACCATAAGAATCAAGGTTTTATGGACTGTAGAGCACTGGGGATGATAAGGTATCAAGAGGTAAAGTTTGATGTAGTTTAGAAGATTTAATGCCCCTACACAATGTGTCCTGAATTCCTTGAAGCAGTTTGCCATGCCAGAGAGGGTAAATTGAAAAAGGTAAGGAATCATGACAACATAGGGATCAGGAAATTTGGTGAATGGTAAGGTAAAGTTATTTGGCAGGGTTACAGAAGAAGCAGTAAGTGCCAGTTGTGAGCTAGTTTCAGGAAGAACAAACTGCCAGAAATCTCCAAATTGGCAAGGTTGTGTGACATTAAGAAGCCAGTAGGCCATGATCAGTCAAAAGCAGGAGACAAAATGATGGGTTTATATTATTTATGAGAAAGTGTTAAAAAGGTAATAACCTTGGCATAATGTATAATTATGTCTTCTATTCTTATATTGATGGGTTAGGTAATTAGGATATTCTCTGAATATTGATCATGCTTACTGGATACCAGATGTTGAAGAAACAGTAGAGTTTACCAGCAATACCGGTTTCCTACTTAGGATTGTATCGGTCTTGGATATAGAGGTAGAGGGCACCCTCTTGTCAACAGAGGAGGGAATCAGAGTGAGGATGCACATGTGACAAATAGTATTGACAAGACCACTGTGAGAGCATCTATATCTGTCTGGCTATTCTTTACAATAACTATTTGTCTGGTCATAGAAGACAAAGACAGAAAAGTCATTAAATGAAGGAAGGGGCATGATACAGGGATGATGGGAATTCTAATTGTTCTATAGAACAATTTCCAAGCCCTATTTGGAAGGACTGTTTGTAATAAGTGAGGGTTTCTCAAATCTCAAACCTCAATATGTAACAGTTACCCTAGACAAATGCAAACAAGGTGGGGAAATGTATGGCCAATCCAGTAGAGTTGAGCATAGCTGATAGAGTAAAGCCTCATTCTTCTGGAACTGGAGAAAAGGCGTTTGATCTTGGTGTCCTCTGAAACATAAGGTAGCAGGGAAATTATCTTGAGATGGAAAGAAATCACATGGAGAGAGCACACAGCCTGAGAAGAGCCAGCAGCAGTTTTACCCAATCAGGGTAAAGCTCTCGTGACAGTTTGACAAGGATTTTTTAAAGAAGCAGATAGTTTGTTCTGTCTTTACTGAGAACTGGGGATGTCAAGAGATATTAAAGGCTTTAGATAAGTTTTGAGTAATATGAGAAGTGAATTCAGGGCCCTTCCAGTACCTACTACAACAGGAACTGAAAGACCCCCGAAGGGAGACCCCACTCAAATCTCGGGGTTCACGCGCACCCAAAAGGCACCGAGACCGAACTTGCTGTAAACACACGAGGAAGTTTATTGAAGACAGGACAAGACAAGAGCTCAGGCCAGCATGCTGGGGTCGAAACTCATACACCACGCAGGGGTAGAGGAGTTCGACCCTGACCC
>NW_018392105.1:23840-27465 GCF_900095145.1 Mus pahari | reverse complement strand
CCTGACCTGCTTGAGTTCCAGTCCTGCATCCTTTGGTGATCAATAGCAGTATGGAAATGTAAGCCAAATAAACCCTTTACTCCACAAACTGCTTCTTGGTCATGATGTACAGGAATTCCTGTACATTTGTACAGGAATAGAAACCCTGACTAAGGCATAGAGGGAGGGAGAGACCTTGGAGGGAGAGAGAAGTGGGAGGGGAAGAGGGCAGGATCAGCTATGGGAAAAGATATCGGAAAAGTCCAGAGCATCAAGAAAAGGAAAATATATATGTAGCAATGGGCAGTGGGGAACTGGGGAGAGCCACTAGAAAGTCCCGGACACCAGGGAAGCAAGAGGTTCCCAGGACTCAGTGGGGATGACATTAGCTGAAATACTAAACAAAAGGGAGTTAGGACCTGTAGAGACCACAACCAGAAGATAGGCATGGTTCCACTTGAGGGATGTGACTACTCACCCATCTCCAAATTTTTAATCACCCAAATTATTCCTGTCATAAGGAAACTCAAGGACAAAAAAAATGTAACAGAGACTGAATGAAAGTTAATCCAGAAGCTGCCCCTCCTAGGGATCCATCTTATCAGCAGACACCAAACCCTCATCCTATTGCTGATGTCAAGAAGTGTGTGTGCTGACAGGAGCCTGGAATAACAGTCTCCTGAGAGACTTTGCTAGTACCTGACTAATACAGATGCAGATACTCATGGGC
This sequence comes from Mus pahari, assembly GCF_900095145.1. Taxonomy (NCBI): domain Eukaryota; kingdom Metazoa; phylum Chordata; class Mammalia; order Rodentia; family Muridae; genus Mus; species Mus pahari. Next base: position 26,756 of record NW_018392105.1, on the reverse strand, counting down.
AACCATCAGACAGAGCACAAGGACCCCTATGGAAGAATTAGGAGAAGGAATGAAGGAGCTGAAGGGGATTGTAACCCCACAGAATAAATGAGAGTGTCACCTAACCAGACCCTGCAGAGCTCCCAGAGAATAAACCACAAATCAGAGTATACATATAGGATTCCTGGTTCAAGCTACACACACAGTAGAGGTTTGCCTTAACTGGCATCAATGGGAAGGGGACCCTTGGCCCTGAGAAGGCTCGATGTCCCAGTGTAGGAGCATGCTAGAGCGAGGAGGCAGGAGTGGGTGGGTTGATGGAGGAGTACCCACATAGAGGCATATGGGAGGGGGAATGTGATGGGGGTGTTAAGGAGGTCAGACCAGGAAGGGGGAAACATTTTAAATGTAAATAAATAAAAGAACAAAAGAAAAGAAGTTTGCACACACACATACATACACAGGTTTTGTTTAGTCTTTTTTTAAAAAGGAGATTTATTTACTTTTATTTTATTTTAGGTGCATTGGAGTTTTGGCTGCACATATAACTGAAGGTGACACATCCCCTAGAATTTGAGCTACAGAGAGTTTTGTGCTGTCATATGGATTCTGGAATTGAACCCAGGTCTTTTGAAAGAGCACCTAGTTCTCTGGCCAGCTGAACAATCACTCCAGCCCCTCTACTTTGTATTGCAAGACAGACTATCTTTGTGGAGTTCTGGCTCTCCTGAATCTCACTCTGTAAGCCAGAATGGTTTTACAATCATTGCATGTTTCTCTCTATAGCTGGTATTAAAGTCATGTACCACCATCACTAGGATGTTTAATTGTTCTTTTCTAATATCTATTTTCTGGGGTTCTTTATATATATTGGATATTAGCCTTCTACCAAGTGTGAAATTAGTAAAAATATTTTCCATCCCATTCCATTCATGCCTCATTGTCTGACTGATGTTGTACTTTCCCTTACAGAAGTGTTTCAGGTTTTTGTAATTTCATATATTGTTGCTTATGCTATTTGAGTACTGTTCAAAATGTTGTCTTCTGTGTCAATATATTCACTAGTGTTACCCACTTTCTCTTGTGTCAGACTCAGTTTGCCTGCTTTTATGTTGAGGTCTTTGATAGCCTTGGACTTGAGTTTTGTGCATAGTGATGAATGTGGATCTATTTGTACTCTTCGTCATGTAGACATCCAGTAGCATAAGCAACATTTGTTGAAGGATGATATCATTTTTGTCTTCTTATCAGGTGCACATACATGTTTAAATTCATATGTGGGTCTTCAATTTGATTTTATCTATCAACACATCTATCTTTAGGCCAATACCACACAGTTTTTGTACCTATTTAGTACAGCTACAAATAAGTGGTGGTGATACCTCCATTCCTCTTTGATTGTTTGGGATTGTTTTCAGTTATTATGGGATACTTTTTATTTGTTTTTCCCAATAAAGTGAGAATAGTTCTTTCAATGTCTTCATATAACCTGAGTGGAATTTTGAAGGGCATTGCACTGAATTTGTAGATTGCTTTTGGTAGATGGCCATTTTAAATGTTTTCCATCTTCTAATATATTCCTTAATTACTCTTTTCAAAAACTCGAAGCTTTTAATCACAATTATTTCATGTGTTTGGTAAAGGTTACCTCAAAGTGTTTTATGCTATTGGGAAGTGTGTTTCACTGACATTTCGTTATTTACTCACTTTACATCACAATCACACATTCCTTCTGCCCTTTTCTCACAGACTCACCCTTATAAAACTCTAACCTTAATCTCAGAAAAGTGGAACACCCCATGTGACCACCCTGTCCTGGGACAACCAGTTCTAGCAGGACTAAGCACATCCCTTCCCACTGAATCCCAACCAGGCAATCTAAGGGGAAGGGTATCCAATGGCAGGTAACAGAGTATGAGACAGGCCCTACTCTAATTGCTAGGGACCCACAGGAAGAAAAAGCTGCTGCACATCTGCTACAAATATGTAGGTGGCCTTGTTTGAGCCTCAGTGTGATTTTTGATTGGTGGTTTAGTCTCTGGAAGCCACCATAGGCCAAGGTTAGTTGATTCTGTAGGCCTTCTAGTGTCTTTGATCCCTCTACCTTACAAAATTCTATCACCCACTCCTCCACAAGATTCCCTGTAATCTGACAGACATTTTGCAGTGCTGAATGGAGCCTATCAGTAGACAGTTATACTTGGTTGCTGTCTGCAAGCAAAGTCAATTATTAGTAGTGTCAGGGGTTAAATATCTACCATAAGATAGGTCTTAAGTTGAACCACTCATTCGTTGGCTCTTTCCTCAATCTCTGCTATATATTTATCCCTGCACATTTTGTAGACAGGAATGCTTTCATGGCTAAAACCATCCAGTGGAAAAAAGACAGCATTTTCAACAAATGGTGCTGGCACAGCTGGTGGCTATCATGTAGAAGAATGAGAATTGATCTATTCTTATCTCCTTGTACAAAGCTCAAGTCTAACTGGATCAAAGACCTCCACATAAAACCAAAGACACTGAAATTGATAGAGGAGAAAGTGGGGAAAAACCTCGAAGATATGGGCATGGGGACAAATTTCTCAACAGAACACCAGTGGCTTGTGCTGAAAAATCAAGAATTGACAAATGGGACCTCATGAAATTGCAAAGCTTCTGTAAGGCAAAAGACACTGTCAACAAGACAAAAAGGCCACCAACAGATTGGGAAAGGATTTTTACCAATCCTAAATCTCACAGAGGACTAATATCCAATATATACAAAGAGCTCAAGAACCTGGACTCCAGAAATTCAAATAACACCATTAAAAAGTGGGGTACAGAGCTAAATAAAGAATTCTCAACTGAGGAATATCGAATGGCTGAGAAACACCTGAAAAAATGTTCAAAATACTTAGCCATCCGGGAAATACAAATCAAAACAACCCTGAGATTCCA
>NW_018392105.1:15554-23067 GCF_900095145.1 Mus pahari | reverse complement strand
CATTTGAAATGTAAATAAGGAAAATAATAATAATAATAAAAATTTTAAAAAAAGGAAAGTTTTGTTGCTGGGTTGATGTCCCCCTCAATGTACTGAAAGTCCATCCTGGCTATAGGAGGCAATTGTGAAGGGTGTTTCAGTGATTTCTTTCTCAGTCTATTTGTTGTTTGTAAAAAGAATGTTCCCTGATTTTTACTCAGTCTAGTATCCAGTCAGTTTTGGTGAAAGAGTATTAGATGTATGGTTTTCTGGTAGAATTTTTGAGGTTAGTTAAGTTTAATATCATGACATCTGCAAATAATGATACTTTGGAATGGATAATCACAAAGCAGAATTTCAAATGAGGTGGCAGTAGCTGCGGGCTCCATTGTGGATTGGGAGCCTGCATCAGCTCATCAGGACCTGAATGGCCAAGGTATGGAGAGGTATGGGTAGCAGGACTAGATATGAATTTCACTATGTAGCCCAAGTTTAAATCTATTATCCACCTGCTTTAAACTTTTTAGTACCTTGGATTTGTCTACAACACCTAACTATTAATATTTCTAAGCTGAAAAATCAAAATTACTGGTTTTTGTGAAACCCATGGTTAAGGAAAGATGTCAGAAAACGTGCTGTCAAGGTACTGTTGAAGACAATAAGAATCAAATGAAAGAAAAAAGGAATAAAAACTTGGCAGAGATTTGCAAAAGCCAGTCCTTTATTTTTGCATCGAGTCAAGTACCCACTAATACTTCTATACTACTGAAATATTACTAAGATAACAACAGGTTGTTGATTTTGGTTTTGGAGAATGAAAAATCCAAAGTGAGAGAAGCACAGGATATCATCCTACAGCTGAGAAGAGAATGCTACTACCTTACATGTCAGCTATATGCTTTGAAAGAGAAGCTAACTTCCCCACAAAGTGAAGAAACTGCTCAGAACTGGAAAGGACATCCCTCAGAAGTGGTCTCCAGCATTGACAATATGACCAGGGACTTTTCTGTGAAGACTTTACAGCACACACGTACACATTTCTATAGAAAACCCTTCCTAACTCACCTGTGAACTAAAGGGGAAATGGAAACTACAACACATTCTTTGATAGTCTACTGTGGTGAGATATAGTTGGGAGAAAAAGGGAATGTTACATAAGATGAAAGCAGCGTCTCTGAAAATGGTCTGCCCATAAGGATTCTTGAGAGGAGCTACTATAAAGGAGATTCAACAACCAATCTCAACTGCATGCCTCATGCAAAGAGAATATTAAGCATATATGTACATGCTGGCATGAATAAAATTCCCAAGAAATATAATACGCTAAGGCATACTTCTTCAAATGGAGAATAATCCATGCAGTGCTTGTATGACAACTGAAAACACTTGGATAAGAGAATAGAGAAGGGCCAGTGAGGCAGCTTAGTTAAGAAACTGTTTATAGTAAAAGGTTGAAGACAATAGTTCCAACTACAAATATCCCAAAAGAAAGCAAGGTATCATAGCACACATCTACACTCTCACAGAGGCATTGTAAAAATGTCAAACTACTCTGCCTTGAACACCATTTGCATCCAGGTCAGTTTTTTGCTTGTGACTACTGAGATTGCTGCTCCCATTCTTAGAAGACATCAGAATTCATATTGTGTGGCCTTGCCATATGAAAGAAAGGGTACTGTTTCACTTAGAAATACCCTTGACTTTTGAGGCACCCAGGCTCATGAATCAAATAACTATATATCCTCTGCCTCCTGACTATGAGACCAACTGTTGTTGGGCTACCCAAATCTTAGCATGCAATAGAGTAAAAATTGTCTTTCATATTTCATTCTTTCTAACAGTTCTGTTTCTTTTGGGGACTCTGAAAACACAGGAGTAAGTGAGAAAGACAGGGAGTATCAAATGTTACTTCCATACTTGTGAACATATGCACAGTTGCACATTCAATTGAAACAACACACATTCATCTCAAGACATATGTATTCCACACACATGAAGGATACCAAATAGTATAATATTTGTAAAGTAGTACTGAGTATATGAAATAAGATATTATGTTAAGAAACAGGTATTTTATCTCTTCATTTACCTTCCAGTTACTTTCAAGTTCTTGATGTGGAGGAAGTTGGGGGGAGAGAAAAAGATTTTATAGGCTTTTCCCCTACAGTTTGCAATTACCTGTGGCATTTGAAATCTCATTTTCAGGGCAAGGGAAACAATCAAAACAGCAGGATGGTTTTTCCTCTAGGTAGAATTTCTTAAATCCAGGAGCACAGCTCATGCTGCATACAGAAGGTGGTATCTGTGCAGCAAGATAGGCATTGTTATCCGATAGTACCTACAAGGTTTTAACCATAATGTTCAGCACATACTATGCAACTGGTAGAATATTGTGAAACAAATTTTATGGGCAAGTTGAATTTAGTGCAATTGCTTATCATATACATTCAATTATACAAAATGTAGATAATGAAAAATGTCATTCTTTGAAAGTATTCAAGAATTCAAATGATGATCTTATACTCACTGTGAGAAAAAAAAATACACAACAATATTACAATGGTTTGTATCTACTTGTAAAATGTTAAGTTGGGCCAAACTTACTTGGCTATATCCAGAGGCCCATTGGATCATGTCCTCATACAAATACAATTTTTGATCATGTAGGAAATATGAATAAAACCGTCCTATTTTCACCTTCACTCCAAGCCCTTGTGGAAAATTCCAAATCATATGGATCTCATACTCTGCTTCTGTTTTGGCTTGCTGATTAATAATCACTACATCTCCAATAGGGTTCAAAAACTGCATGTTTTTCAAGAATGTATGAATCTAAAGAAATGAAGCATTAGTAAAAACAAATATAAATTCACTAAATCAGGAAATATATTACTGGGGAGCCTTTTAGTTTTGAGATTTCTCTCAGCATCCAACTTTACTGGAGTATCTTATCAAGTAAATGAAATCATATAAGCAATTTTTAAAATCCAATTATGAGGAGATAAGAGTAGATCAAATTTGCATTATTTTTCATGCTGAACTAAGTTGGAATTTTGATGAGTATTGCATGGAATCAGTAGATTAATTTTGGTAAGAAGGCCATTTTTACTATGTGAATCCTGCCAATGAATGAGCATGGGAGAGCTTTCCATCTTTTGAGGTCTTCTTAGATTTCTTTCTTCAGAAAGTAGGAGGGTCCCGGGAGGGAGAGAGGAGGGGAAGTGGAAAGTGTGGACAGGATCAGGTATTGGAAGAGACAGCAGAGAACTACAGAGGATCAGGAAGTTGAATCAAAACATGTAGCAGTGGGGGTTGTGGAAATAGGGGTAGACACTAGAAAGTCGCTGACTCCAAGGGAGCAAAAGTCTCTCCTGACCCAACAGTGATGACTATAGCAGAAATACCCAACTAATGGGAGATAAAACCTGTAGAGACTACCTCCAGCAAATAGGCATTGCCCTCAGTTGAGTGATAGGGTCACCCACCCATCTCAAAATTTTTAACCCAGAAATGTTCCTGTCCAAAAAAAACACATGAACAAAAAATGTAACAGAGACTGAAGGTAAGCCCATCCAGAGACTGGCTCATCTAGGGACTCATCTCATCTACAGACCAAACCACTGCACTATTAATGATGAAGAAGCACTTGCTGACAGGAACCTGGTAGAGCTGTTCCTGAGATGTTCTTCCAGAGCCTGAACAATACATATGCCAACCACTGGATTGAGCTTGGAGACCCCAGTGGAAGAGGTATGGGAAGGAAAGGAGGAAAAAAAGGGGGGGGATTGCAATCCGTTACTTAGAACAATATCAATTAATTGGACCCCCTGAGCTCCTGGGAACTAAACCACAAACCAAAGAGTATACATGGAGGAATCTATGGCTCCAGATACATATGAAGCAGAGGATAGCCTTATCTGACAGTGGGAGGTGAGGCCCTTGGTCCTGTCGAGGCTTGATGGTCCAGCATAAGGGGATGCTAGGGCAGTGAGTCATGAGTGAATGAATGGGTGGAGAAACACCCTCAGAAAGGCAAAGTTGAAGGGGGAGAGGGAAAATGGGATGGAGGTGTGTGGAGAGTTAACTTGAAATGGGGAATATCATTTGAAATGGAAACAAATAAAATGATTAATAAAAAGTATATTGTTTGTCTTGTTATATCATATATATTTCAAACAACAAAAATAAACTAAATAAATTGTATTTATACATTTTTGAATATATACATGCAAAACAATAATAAAGACAGAATAAAAAGGTTATAGACTCAAGAAATGAAATTATGTCTAGAGGAAGACAGAGTAGGAGAAAGGTATAATTGTTTCAATTAAAAACTATTTTTAGAACATGGGTCATTTTGAGATTTACAGATAGCTGATAGTGGAAGACACTTTACCTGCATGCACTCATGCATTAGTAGGCTCACATTTCCAAGTTGCTGAAAATCTACTTTTTGAAGGACCATTTCATGGAGAGCATGGGCCACAGCATATATAGCATTGTATATATTGTAACACTCATCATTCATGGCCATGTCAAAACTGGGCCATGGTAACCATTCCCACAATTTGTTGGATGTGCAATGGTTTGGTGTTTTACAGTTAGATTTTAATATTGAACAGTTAAAGTGCATCCATCCCAGTCTTTCTGAAGAAAAATAATGTGTGTCTTTAGAAAGATTCATTCTGTGAAAAAAATTATTTAAAGTTGAAATATCTCCATGATATTGTGAAATAGTGAGAGTCCCATAGAATGAAGTAAGGCTGAAGTCACTCTAGCTTGGGATAGCATCCCATTGTGAAGTGGTGAACCAGATTTTCTGTGTGCCTAAATATTTCCAATGTTTAAAGCTCACTTCTAAAGAAGTATTCAGTTCTCCATAAAGTATAACAACATTTGCTGAAGATGTAATTATTTGGTTGTAATATTTCTCAGTCCTTGTTGTAAATAATTGCATGTTCTGTGGAATCACATTAACAAAGGCTAAACAGACTCCATTTCTTTGCATTTCTTCTTTTATATCTAAGAGAAATTGAATACCTTGGTCATCATCTTGGATGACCAGCCCTACCCATGTCCAGCTGAAATGGAACAGCAAGGATACTATGGCTTTAGGCAGGAATCTGTCTTTGGGGGCAATCTGATGCAGATTAGGAAACTTGCTCTGGTCACCCAAAAGAGGGTGGAATGGTCCATAAGTAATCTATAGGAAGCAGAACAAGAAAGCCACATGAGGAAGAGGGATGCGGTGAAGGTCAGTCTAAGTTCTTACTTTTATTTAGAATCAGTTGGAAGTGGTGGGAAGAAAAATATTTGCAGTTCATGACTAAAGAATTACTTAACTACCTATGATCCTCTAGACATGTAGAATCCATTTTAAGGCTTCTAGAAATTTCTATTTCCTATAACGCTCCCCTATTTTTCTATTTTAAGTAAATCTCAAAACTACATCAAGTCTCTGTTTATTAACACTTTGAGAAACATAGATCAAGGAGTATAAACCTACAGTACCCAATCTCTTTGATAATGGTAGTTAACAGGCAGTATCCAAACTCTTCCAAAAAAAACCAACAAATAGACAAAACCTAACTTACCTGTGGGATGAACTTCAACTGAAGAATTGTTGCCACTTGTGCAGATGTTATCCACAGTGGACCTGTAAGTGCTATTTCACATTTATTGGGCTCACAGTTGTAATTAGGAAGAGTGAGATAATACTTTGTTATTATATTTAGATTAGTAAATAATGATAAATGACCATTGCATTTGCCTTTAAAATATGCAATTTCCAGAGACACATTGGGTAAAAGGTAGGGGTTATTGTTTATCTCCTCCATTGCAAAATTCAGTGACAGAAGATACTGGTATATTTTGGAAGGCAAACTGAAAATAGGAAATCATGATAATTATGAACATAGTACCCAACAGGCATATTTTCTGATTAAATTGGTTAAATATTGTAAACTTGATGTTACTCTACTTAAATTCCTATTTGAAAGCCTTTTGTGATTTTGAAAGTACAGTAAACAATATCATTACAGATCCATAAGAATCTTCAAATTCATAAGCATTCCTTAAATTAAGTTTTTTTCATAAATTCCAGTTAATTTTATTCACATTCTATAAGGAACAATCAAAAGATGTATATGCCTTTGTGAACCTGAAATGGTTTTCTTATCAGACCTTCCATCTTCTCCTAACTCTATTGTAGAATTGCCATCATCAAGAAAAACACTTGAATAAATATGAAGTTTGTTGGATTCTCTCACAGCTCACTGCAACAAGGCAGTGATGTAGCTGATGAAAATACTTTATATAAGATTGCAACAGTTGGCCACAAAGATCTTTTAAACTCATTCTTATAGAGGGCAAATTACTATCCTACTGTACCCTTCTTGTGTATTTATTCTTGTTCTTCTAATAATTTCTATTTGCATCTATAAATTGTTGAATGATAAATACCTGAGCTAATAATACTTATCAAACTAGTTCACAATACTTTATTATTTTTGGTCCATTGTAAAATATAAATTTTCTTCATTTAAGATGGGCCAGGCATAATGACACATTAAAATAGTTCTAGCACTAGGGAGACAAGAGGCAGGTGAATGTTTGAGCTCATGAGCAGTGTACAGTGCTGTAATTCTACAGGCTTCATTCAGATATTGCGAGGTCATGTAGCACTAGAGATATTCAGATGGCAGGAGGCAAGCAAACACACATATGTAACAGAAACGAAGGTTACTTAGCATAATCAGAACCCAATTCTCCCACCATAACAAGTCCTAGATATACCATCACACTGGAAAAGCAAGATTCAGATCTAAAATCATTTCACATGATGATGATAGAGAACTTTAAGGACATAAATAACTCCTTTAACGAAATACAAGAAAACACAGGTAAATAGCTAAAAGCTATTAAAGAAGAAACACAAAAATCCCTTAAAGAACTACAGGAAAATACAACCAAACAGGTGAAGGAATTGAATAAAACCATCAAGGATCTAAAAATGGAATAGAAACAATAAATAAATCTCTCTCTCTCTCTCTCTCTCTCTCTCTCTCTCTCTCTATATATATATATATATATATATATATATATATATATATATATATATACACAGGGGCACAAATTTCTTCTGGTCTGCACCAGAATCAGGTCACCTAGGGCACCGAGTGGGCGCACAAACCCACGGTCCCTAGAAGACTGTCCAAGTGATCTTAGGATCACGGCTGAATGGAACACAACAGCTGCTCCAACCCAATAGTAACAGGATGTGACAGCAGGAACAAGGACACCAGAGCCTTTCCCGACCAGAGGCTCAGGTTCTTTTTAATCAGTTCAGATTTTCCTTGGTTTCAAACAGACCAGACAACTCCATGGTCCTCAAAGGAGACACCACTTCCACGCACAGGAACATGCCCAGGATCTTAGGACAACAGGATCCCAGGATAACAGGAGCTGGGTCACACTAGTATTTGAGTGTCTCAGAGGAGCTAGACTGCCAAGAACTCAGACACACCCAGAATCT
>NW_018392105.1:1987-14654 GCF_900095145.1 Mus pahari | reverse complement strand
AAAGTTTGGAGCTAACACGAAAGGATGGACCATCCAGAGACTGCCCTACCTGGGAGTCCATCCCAGAATCAGCCACCAAATGCAGACATTATTGCATATGCCAGCAAGATTCTGCTGAAGGGACCCTGATATAGCTGTCTCTTGTGAGGCTATGCCAGTGCCTGGCAAATACAGAAGTGGATGCCCACAGTCACCTATAGGATAGAACACAGGGACCCCAATGGAGGAGCTAGAGAAATTACCCAAGGAGCTGAAGGGGTCTGCAACAATATAGGTGGAACAACAATATGAACTAACCAGTACCTCCTAAGAGCTTGTTTCTCTAGCTACATATGTAGCAGAAGATGGCCTAGTCAGCCATCATTGGGAAGAGAGGCCCTTGGACTTGAAAACTTTATTTGCCCCAGTACAGGGGAACGTCAAGGCCAAGAAGTGGGAGTGAGTGGTTAGGGGAATAGGGCAGGGAGAGGGTATAGGGAACTTTTGGGATAGCATTTGAAAATTAAATGAAAAAAATCTAATAAATAATTGAAAACAGAATATATTTAAATGTTATATTATATCATTTCACATTAGGGTATATAGATTTTCAGAATTGTGCATTAAAACATACAGCAGGAAAATACTGGATATAAATCTTTAGGTAAAAACATGCCATAAGCATTGGTGTTGGTGCATGGCTATCTATAATTACAAATGTACAAGCTTCTAGTGATGATTTGAATGAAATTGCCTCATGAGGCCCTCAGGGGTTGGCACCAGTAGGAAGTGTGACCTTGTTTAAATAGGTGTGGTTCCGTTGGATTAAGCCTGTTATGGGTGATATGCTTAGATGTTTCACAAGTTCTAGCCAGCCCCAGTGTCACATGTCTCTTCCTGATGCCTGTCAGTATAGATGTAGAAGTGTCACTTTGCTACCTCTCCACCAACATGTTTGCCTGCATTCCACCATGCTTTCCACCATGATGATAATAGGCTAAATCTCTGAACTGAAAGGAAGCCTAAATTGTATGTTTCTATTATGAAGAGTTGCCAATGTGGTCTTTCTTTGTCCCAAGAGAACACTGACACCTACACTTGTCTTCTGCAAATGCTCTTATTCTCTTGTCTATTTCATATTATACATGAGAGTTCAAAAATAAATATATGTAGTAGATATAGTAAAAAAAAATGGAAGATGACCCTTTTGTGTATGTATAGATATATATTCTTCAAAAGACAGAAAATTTTTCCATAAGATTATTTCCATGGTTTGTGTTTGTGAATAATCATATTTTAAAACTAATTTGAATCACTAAATTATAATTATTTCAATAATTATCTTACTTCCTTCATAAAAATATATATATGATAACATCACTATACACAATTGATACACAAGACTATACTATGTCAATATCAAATAAAACAAAGTGTAGACAGGTACAAATGTATTTTAGTCATTCACATTTATGTCTTCCTCAGATTACAAAACCATATGTATTATATTCCAAAATCTGAAAAAGAATTTTCAATTTTATCTTTAACTACTTAACACAAAAATAAATTCTATTAGAAAATAAGATATTCAAATATTAGTGGGATGTATTACTATACTGGCCATGTATAGCAGCTATGAATGATATAAAACATACTGATTTATAACTTGTGACACACTGCTGTATAACGGAATAGAGAGCAGAAAGATTAAGTTTAAACTTAAGAAGTTTGTAGATATTTTAAATTCTAAAATTTACATAACTGATACTTTGAAACCTTTGGTAGTCTCAGGCACTTCTACTTATACTCATTATTTTTTGTTTGTTTTCTTTTTGGTATCACTACAAGTACTACAACTTACAGTTCCCATTTAGCTGGCAGAAACACAATTATAGGTATAAATATTTGAAAGTATTATCATTATTCTAAGTTTATTGCCCTCTCATGATCTTAGGATTTTAAAAACAGCTATGAAATCTTTATAAATCTAGCACACAGGGGGATATGTCATCTTGGGTTTGGAAGGCACATGATCCAATCATGCTCTCCAACTACAAAAGACCTTTTCAGTGCCCAGTTCTGAAGAGAAATGAGAGCTGAGCGATTCTTCATCCTGATGTAAAGATAATGGAATGAAGAATAGCAGAGGAAAGCCCAAAGTCAATGTTACCATGGCTTACTGATGGTTGGAAACAAGGTTTGCTTTATTCTCCACAACTGTACTACACTAGTTCCTAATAAATGTGCATAATATTGTTAAAACTGAAAATGAATGTCATTAATGTGAAATTTTTACACCCACCAAAAGATGCATACTAAAAGTTTCCACAAATGAAAGTCCAAATACTTCACACATGAATTCAAGACAGAATAAATTTTAGCTGTTGACAATCAGTATTAAAGTGAGTATAATGCACATGGTCATAAAAAATATGGGATATTTGAAAATATATGTAAATGTGACATCACTGTCAGAAAATTAAAATAAGCACAAGACACCATGCAAACAAATGTTAAGATGCAAACATTCTCAACAGGAGTAGAGCTGAACTAGTGTGAGATGCTTTAGTGCTGCTGTCAATGATTTGCCTCATTACTAATCCCATCATTCTAGGATTTGTCAGGGAAAGAAATCAGCCAAGATTTCAGTTTCCTGTATTTTTCTATCAAGAGAAAAGACAATCTGATAAAATCATACTACCTATTGTGGACAGATAATTCCTCACAATGAGGTACCTCACAAATAGAAAGTCTAAAAGTATCTTATCTTTCTGAGGTCTTAATACTATATTAAGTAGCATGTCCAAATATGATGCATTTAAAATGATGGTGTGCAAGCTATAGAAGGAGTAGGTTTGGTCTTTGCAAAACATCGATCCTAACAGAATATAGCAGAACTCTTGCACAAAATTTAGTCTCAGTATGCCAGCAAGAGTTGCAGTAATAGACACTTACAAGAGCACTTTTCTACAACCTACTACTATTTGCTCACTGCATTGGTTTCAACTGAATCTCTACAAAGATAACTTGACTCCATTAAGTGCAAAGTTTCAAGAACCAGGAATCTTTAAGGAATCAATTTCGAAAGTACTATGTCTCTTAGTTGAGATAATTGTAAGAGAGAGTTTAATACAAAGAGACACAAATAGAGACTGAGCCATTAAAGAATGCAAAATTAGTGTTCAGAAAAATCCTCAAATACACTGTGTCAACTTTCTACAGTTCTGGCTCTAAGAAGAAGTTGGTTGTCCCATGTAGAAAGCTCTGATACGGTGTCTATGAGAATCATGAGGTAGAAAACAGAATTGCAAGGGGAACTCACCACGATTTAAAGAGATACTTGAAAAAGTCTTTTGGTGCAGGATCCACTTCTGTGTAAAGGACAAAAGCACAGTCTTGGGGCAAGTCACCATCACAGATTTCACTGAATTTTACTCTCCAAAGGCACATGTTTTCAGTTGAACTGCACAGAAGAGAAAGCTTCAGGAGCAAAGCTATAAAAATAGAAGTGAACATCATCTGTAGATCAGTCACACTGAAAGTCTGAATTGTGCAAGAACCAAGGGTGTTACTCAAACAAACATGTCATATGTATAATTATGCATGTATGTCTGCTTTTATTATGCTTGTGGCTGAAGAGGGCACAAATAACCCTCAGTTTCTTTCTCTCCAGTTTGTTCCAAACTCTCAAGAGGAATAGAAAACACCCTGGCCTCAGGTTCTGCAGCTGCTTTTGACGTTCAGGTGACAAAAAGTTTTCAAAATATCTTATGAGAAAAATATTCACCTGCCTTGGGTGCTATGATTTCATTCAAGGCCCTGGTTTGAGTTCCTCCGAGGAGAGATCCTTTTGAGCAAAATAGCAATCTCAACAAGCCATTTTTATGACCACATTCGATCTCACTAATGAATGGATTTCACAAAAACATCAAAATCTCTAGAAAGCTCAAGACACATGAGCCATGATATGCTTCCTTCTCTAAGAGAAGTATGGGCAAAATTGCAAACACAGACCAGACCACTCCAGAGCAGTCACTATGTCTTATTTAAACTACTCAAAACAACACCCGTGTGCAGAATCTTCAAGCACTCAATGTGCTTTCCAATATAGTGAGAAGCAACTATCATGCCATTTCTAAGCATTTGTCCAAGTATGATGACCAAATATTATCTGGTCTTTTGTACTCCATCATTATATACACAGCTTCATGTGGAGTTCTAAAACATGATTTCTCCCTCATTCCTCAATTCCTATTGTTTTTGTTGATGTATTTCTTCACCTACAACATTAAGTTCCTTCAATGTTGATGTTATTTATAACAATTTGTTTCTAGAAATCACTTCTATATTTTATCTCCTTTTGAAAACCTCAGGGGAGTAAACAGAAGCAGAAAGTCATGCCTATGATAGACAGAATCAGAGTTGATAAAGAATAAATTCATCATTCAAGGAAAAATTTGGAATTCTAATGTGCAGAATGTGTAGTACAGTGCATACTTTCTGAAACTGCCACTATGGTTTTTTTGTTTTTTTTTTAAAGTATATACTTTCACCAAAGACGCTGAACAGGGAATCCAATGAATGTGGGAGAGCCAAGACTATAGGTTTCATGGGGGATAGAGCACACCAAGAAAACAGACCCACACAATTAACTAATAGGGCTCACAAAGAAGGAAGGAAACTACAAGCACAGGGCCCACATGGGTTTGCACAAGGTCCTTTTCCTATGTTATGAGTATTATTGTGGTGCTTTTTTTCTGCGACTCCTAAGGGTATGAATAGGTGTGTCTCTGACTGCTTTGTATGTTTTTGTTATACTATTCCTACTCCTGGATTGTGTTGTCCAACCTTAATGTAAGATTGTTTGCCATGAGTTTTTGTATCCTGTTTAGTCCTATCTGCAGTTTGTCTCTTATAGAGTTACTCTTATCTACAGAGGAAACAGGGGGAAGGAGTATGGACTTGAGGGAGAAGAGTAGTTGAAGGGAACGAGGAGGAATTTAGGGAGGGGAAACTGTAATTGTATGACTGTACTGTATGACTGTACTGTAATTATATAAATGTACTGTATGACAAAAGAACCTATTTTCAATGATAGTAAATAAAAGCCTATGTATGCTACAGTTGCTTTCCCTTATTAAAATTTATATTTTACATAATTCAGCTAACATTTCTCACTAAGTGTCATCATCTCTACTTTTATAACACAAAAATGCACTTAGCTGGACAAAATTCTACTAGATCATCAAAGAACTGTCAACAATACAATTCAAATTGTTCCATGTAATAACAAAAGAACAATTAAATATATTAAAAGTACTTTTTATTTTTTGAGATTACAATCTGATTATATTTGAGATTATGATCTAAATTACATTCCCCTGTCCTCCCTTGAAACACTTTCATATCTTCACCCCTTTCACTGTTTCAAAGTTGGGATGCCTTTACTTATAAATTATTTTTATATACATATATATTTATGTGTACCTAAATACATGCGGACAACATATTCTTTTTTTAAAATGTTACTTCTATGTGTATACATATTTAACATAGATTTTTACTAATTTTGAATATTTCTTTAACTTTTTCTCTTTACTTTTGAGATAGTATTAGAATGTTTTCATTTTAAAAGAAAGTAGATACCAAAAGGTTTTTTTGCATATTTCCTATTGTACACAGTTGTACAAACTTATGTTTTTCAGTCATTCATCTTTCAATTGCTTTTAAGTTCTTAGCAAAAAATAATCACATTTTTAACTTCCATTTCCATGTCTGAACTGATACAAACACATGTGAACACACACACACAAAATCATACACACAGGCACATATGAATACACACAAATACAGTCCATATATCTTAGCCTACAAGAGAAAATGTGATAGTTGTTGTTTTACCTCCCATTTCTTCATCTGTTTTCTATTTCCAAGTCTGTTTAGTATATTCTTTCCCAAATACACCCTACATTTCTCAATGACATGTATATATAATGGAAAATGTTACAATCTGAAAATTGGAGTAAATATTTTCCTGATAACTCTTCTTTATTTTTAAAAAGACAATTGGTGTCATCAACCTTCCTGAAACTGGCATATTTTGGTCTTTTTATGGCTGAATTAAAAAAAAATCATGTATACATATGTTATAAATCCATTATGCAATTGTCTGACAATGAGGATAAAAGATCAATCCATGTCTTTTGGATGGTTTGATTCATACTCTTATCTACATGAAGGTCTATAGGATGCTAATTTTAATATCTTTGGTATGTTTCCCAGTTACAGATTAGATGGACCATTTGGCTGGTACTTGTACTTTCAGATACAATTAGATTTCACTGGGATATAAACACTACATATTCTCATCAGAAAATCTATGGCTTTTTACATTCTGTGCGTCATTAAAATCATTTGTTATAGTACTCTTCATCAAAACAGCTGGTCTGCTTAGTAATATGGAATTTCAGTGTAGAAAGCATTAGCATTTTGCAATTCGCTAAAGATCTTAGATATGTTTTCACATATTTATTGGTCATTTGTATAACTTCTTTAGAGAACTGTGTAGTCATTAGCTTTTCAAATCATCTGACAACTTGCCTGTGAATTAAAGTGTTTAATTTTTCAATTATTTTTCATCAAAATATTAATCTCCTGTCAAATGAATCTCTTGTAATTATCCTGTCCTGTTCTAGGGACTTTCTAGGGACTCTGTTGTTCATTTCCATTACAATGTACGAAATATTTAAATTAATTTAACAGTATCTAACATGTCTATCTAATTCTGCCTGAGTTTTTAGAATCTTGTCACAATGGTCCTTGTTAATCTACATGATGAAGCATTCTACAGTGTTATTTTTCAAGCTATTTCAAATGGACAGGACTTCATTTAAGTGCTTTCATTCACTTTTTACAGTTACTTCAGAGATGACACATTAGGCTCTACATACATTAGAGGACATTTGGCACACAAAACAAATGGTACAAAAATTAGAAAAGATCTAATGTCTCCAAGTGTCCTACCTGACCATAATGAACTAAACTTTAAGTGGACATCAAGCAAATATTATAAGAACAAAAAATTTGCGGAGTTTAAACAACTCACTACTAAATGATAAATGGGTCAAAGAACAAATAAATAAAGAAAAAATCGTGAAATTGTATAAAAATAAAACAGCCCAACGATAATAAATATTTTACCAAAATAAAATAAACAGACTGAAAATGAAATCAACATAACAATTATGGCTATCTTGGTACTGCAAGGGAAGTCTAGAGACCTAATTGCCTACCTCAAAAAATCAGAAAGAGACCAAAAATAAATGAACTTAAGTCCAAAAAATGGAGAAATAATAACAAGTTAATCCAAATCTAGAGAATATTGAGAAATAATAAAAAGCAGCGCTAAAATTAATCAAAGAGAAACAAAATACTAAATTTATCTAATTGCTAGGCCTTTGAAAAGAGACAGGATTGACAGACCCAAATAACAAAAAGAAAGAAAGAAAATTAATAACAACAACAACAACAATAATAATAATAACAATATTAAAGGATATATTGAAAGATATGTTCCAAATTAACAGGAGAATAAATGAATGGGTAGGAACTACAAAAACACCAAAGAAATATCAGATTATAAGTGAATATTTCAAAACTCTATACTCACACCTCAGGATCCTGAACCATAAAGTCAATCTTACCTATCCACCACTGATCTTCCTTGCTTGCATGAGACCTCAGGGGCAAGTCCAGCTTACCTGAGAAGCCTGCTATCCCCTCTGTACCATAATTCTCCCCCCACCTCTCTGACCTCATTCATCAGACATGCAGATCCCTAAACACACTGGTTACCTTCTCTTCCCCCACCCATCTTCACTGCTCACTGAGTCCTTTGGGACAAGCCAAGCAACCATGACCAGCTTGCTAGCCCAGGTGGACCTCTCTTCTGACAACTCTCTGCACACCCTCATCTGACCTGCAGCTCCTGACCCATAAAGACCTGTAATTCCAGAACCATACAGCTGAAGGATACTCATCAGAGGCCTGCCAGATCAGGAAAACCAAGGTTACTCCCTCCCAATACCTTATGTAACAGGAACATGCTGGGGCCAAAGCCATTCAAATGGTCAAAGGCCCTCAAAAATACAATCATGCAAGTAGAGATCTTTAAAGAGAAAACAAATAAATTCCTTAAAGATATACAGGAAAATACATTTAAACAGGTAAAAGAAATAAGTAAAACTGTTCAAGACCTAAAAGTGGAAATGCAAACAATAAAGAAAACATAAACTGAAGGAATCCTGGAGATGGAAAACTTAGTAAAGAGAACAGGAACCACAGAGGAAAGAATCAACAACACAGTACAGGAGAAGGAAGAGGGAATCTCAGGCATAAAAGGTATAGTAGAAGAGATTGATATATCAGTCAAATATAAGGTTAATTCTAAAAAATGCCTGATGCAAAACAACCAAGAAATCTGAGAACCACGAAAAGACCCAACCTAAGAATAATAGAAATATATGAAGCTGAATATACCAAAGCGTAGAAAATATTCTCAACAAAATCAGTTTCCCAAGTTAAATTAAGAGATGTTTAAATACATATAAGAAACTTATAGAACTCCAATGAGACGGGACCAGAAAAGAAAATCCTTCTGCTACACAATAACCAAAACACAAAATCTACAGAACAAAGAATGAATAGTAAAAGCTCCAAAGTAAAATGGTCAGGGAACATGCACAGGCAGAACCAACAGAATTACACCCAAATTCTGAAAAGACTCTAAAAACTAGAAGGGCCTGAATAGATATCTTACAACTTTCTACTTAATGATCTCTAGGTCAGGGAAGAAATAAAGATAGAAATTAAACTCACCAGATTTCTTCTGAACCCCAGCAGAGGCCACTGAGCACTTTGGAGGACTCTCCACACTGCAGGTCCTCAGGATCACGGGTGAGTGGAACACAACATCAGCACCAGAGAATTCTGGAGGGGCTTGTGCCAGCTGGAATAGGGACAAAGGAACCCTGCCCACCCAGAGGGTGGGTTCCAGTCCTGGTGGGGGCCAACCACCCCCCGGCATCTCTCTTCTGAACCCCAGCAGAGGCCACTGAGCACTTTGGAGGACTCTCCACACTGCAGGTCCTCAGGATCACGGGTGAGTGGAACACAACATCAGCACCAGAGAATTCTGGAGGGGCTTGTGCCAGCTGGAATAGGGACAAAGGAACCCTGCCCACCCAGAGGGTGGGTTCCAGTCCTGGTGGGGGCCAACCACCCCCCGGCATCTCTCTTCTGAACCCCAGCAGAGGCCGCTGAACTTTGGAGGATTCTCCACACCTCAGGTCCTTGGGATCACCTCGGAATGGCTGGAGGCAGAGCAGAGACCCAGATCTCTGGGCACCTTCCTTGCCAGAGGAGAGTCAGCCTACAGGGAGTGCTCTGACCCCAGGACTCAGAAGATTGATCAAAGCTCCAGACTTTTAGATACCTTCCCTGCAAGAGAAGAGCTTGCCTGCACAGAGTGTTCTGAACCCTGGGACTCAGGAGAGAGTTGGACTCCAAGGAGTACTGACAGAGGCTAACAGAATCACAGGAAGATCAAACTCCAGTCAGAGACAGCTTGAACATTAACACCAGAGATTTCCAGATGGCAAAAGGCAAATGTAAGAATCTTACTAACAGAAACCAAGAACACTGGGCAACATCAGAATCCAGTATGCCCAGAACAGCTGGTCCTGGATACCCCAACATACCTGAAAAGCAAGATGCAGATTTAAAATCATATCTCATGATGGTGGTAGAAGATTTCCAGTAGGACATTAATAACTCACTCAAAGAAATACAGAAGAAAACTGCTAAACAGGTAGAAGCCCTTAAAGAGGAAGCACAAAAAAAAATCCCTCAAGGAATTATAGGAGAACACTACAAAACAGGTAGAAGCCTTTATGAACTACAGACAAACACGGCTAAACAGGTAGAAGAAACCCCAAAATCACTAAAAGAATTACGTGAAAACGTTGCTAAACAGGTAGAAGAAACACAAAAATCCCTTAAAGAACTACAGGAAAACACTGCTAANCAGCTAGAAGAAACACAAAAATCCCTTAAAGAATTACAGGAAAACAACTAAACAGGGGATGGAATTGAACAAGACCATTCAGGATCTGAAAATGGAAGAAGAGACAATAAAGAAAACCCAAAGGGGGACAATTCTGGAGATAGAAACACTAGGAAAGAAATCAGGAACCATAGATGTGAACATCAGCAACAGAATACAAGAGACGGAAGAGAAACACTTGGATACATAAGATTCCATAGGGAACATGGAGACAACAATAAAAGAAAATGCAAAAAGATCCTAACTCAAAACATCCAGGTAATCCAGCACACAATGAGAAGACCAAACCTACAGATAATAGGAGTAGATGAGAATGAAGATTTTCAACTTAAAGGGCCAGGAAATATCTTCAACAAAATTATAGAAAAAAACTTCCCAAACCTAAAGAAAGAGATGCCCGTGATCATATAAGAAGCCTACAGAACTCCAAATAGACTGGACCAGAAAAGAAATTTCTCCTGACACATAAATCATCAGAACAACAAATGCACCAAATAAAGACAGAATATTAAAAGCAGTATGAGAAAAAGTTCAAGTAACATATAAAGTCAGGCCTATTAGAATTAGTCCAGATTTCTTGCCAGAGACAATGAAAGCTAGACGATCCTGCACAGATTTTGTACAGACACTAAGAGAACACAAATGCCAGCCCAGGCTACTATACCCAGCTAAACTCTCAGTTACCATAGATGGAGAAACCAAAGTATTCCATGACAAAACCAAATTCACACAATGTCTTTCCATGAATCTAGCCCTTCGAAGGATAATAAAGGGAAAACACAAGCACTAAGATTGAAGCTACACTCCAGAAAAAGCAAGAAAGTAATCCCTCATCAAAACCAAAAGAAGACAGCAACAAGAACAGAATCCCAACTTTAACAACAAAAAGGAAAGGAAACAAAATTTACTTTTCTTTGATTTCTCTTAACATCAATGGATTCAATTCCCCAATAAAAAGACATAGACTAACAGACTGGCTACACAAACAGGACCCAACATTTTCCTGCTTACAGTAAACCCACCTCAGGGACAAAGACAGACACTACCAAAGAGTAAAAGGCTGGAAAACAATTTTCCAAGCAAATGGTCTGAAGAAACAAGCTGGAGTAGCCATTATAATATCAAATAAAATTGACTTACAACCAAAAATTATCAAAAAAGACAAGGAGGGGCACTTCATAATCATCAAAGATAAAATCTTCCAAGATGAACTCTCAATCCTGAATATCTATGCTCCAANTGCAAGGGAAGCCACATTCATTAAAGAAACTTTAGTAAAGCTTAAAGCACACATTGCTCCTCACACAAAAATAGTGAGGGATTTCAATACCCCACTCTCACCAATGGACAGATCCTGGAAACAGAAACTAAACAGAGACACATGGACACTAAGAGAAGTTATGAAACTAAAGGATTTAACAGGTACCTGCATAACATTTTATTCTAAAAACAAAGGATATACCTTCTGCTCAGCACCTCGTGGTACCTCCTCCAAAACTGACAATACAATCGGTCACAAAAACAGGCCTTGACAGATATAAAAATATTGAAATTATCCCATGCATCTTATCAGATCACCACAGACTAAGGCTGATCTTCAATAACAGCATAAATAATACAAAGTCAACATTCATGTGGAAACTGAATAGCACTCTACTCAATGATAACTTGGTCAAGGAAGAAATAAAGAAAGAAATAAAAGACTTTTTAAAGTTTAACGAAAATGAAGCCACAACATACCAAAACTTATAGGACACAAGGAAAGCAGTCCTAAGAGGAAAACTCATAGCTCTGAGTGCCTCCAAAAAGAAAATAGAGAGAGAATACACTATCAGTCTGACAGCACACCTGGAAGCTCTAGAACAAAAGGAAGCAAATTCACCCAAGAGGATTAGACAGCAGGAAATAATCAAACTTAGGGCTGAAATCAACCAAGTGAAAACAAAATGAACTATTAAAAGAATTAACCAAACCAGGAGCTAGTTCTTTGAGAAAATCATCAAGATAGATAAGCCCTTAGCCAGACTAACTAAAGGGAACCAGGACAGAATCTTAAATAACAAAATAAGAAATGAAAGAGGAGATATAATAACAGATCTTGAGGAAATCCAGAACATCATCAGATCCTACTACAAAAGGCTATACTGAACAGAACTGGACAACCTGGAAGAAATGGAGAACTTCCTAGACAGATAACCAGGTACCAAAATTAAATCAGGATGAGGTTAACGATCTTAATAGTCCCAATTCCCCTAAGGAAAAAGAAAAAATCATTAATAGTCTTCAAACCAAAAGAAGCCTAGGACCAGATGAGTTTAGTGGAGAGTTCTATCAGACCTTTAAAGAAGAAATTATTACATCTCTCCTCAAACTGTTCCACAAAATAGAAACAAAAGGTACTCTACCCAATCCATTCTATGAAGNCACAATTACTCTGATACCTAAACCACACAAAGATCCAACAAAGAAAGAGAACTTCAGAACAATCTCCTTTATGAATATCAATGCAAAAATACTCAATAAAATTCTTAGAAACGGAATACAAGAACACATCAAAATGATCAT
>NW_018392105.1:0-1153 GCF_900095145.1 Mus pahari | reverse complement strand
ACCATGCCTGACCTCAAGCTGTACTACAGAGCAATTTTGATAAAAATTTCATGGTATTGGTACAATGACAGGCCCCCTGGTCTTGCAAATTTTATATGCCTCATATAGGGAAATGCTAGGGCCAAGAAGAGGGAGTGAGTGGGTAGGGGAGCATGGCACGGGGGTATAGGGGACATTTGGGATAGCATTTAAAGGTAAATGAAGAAAATATCTAATAAAATAATTTTTAAAAATGATAGAAATTAAAGACTTTCTATAATTCAGTGAAAATAAAGGCCCAACATACCCTAATTTATGGGACACAAGGAGAGCAGAGCTAACACAAAAGTTCATAGCACAAAGTGCTTTCATAAAGACATTAGAAAGTTCTCATACCAGCAATTTAATCATACTCCTAAAAGTTCTAGAATAAAAAAGAAGCAAGCACACCAAAGAGCTATAGAAGGCAGGGAATAATGAAAATCAGGGATGAAATAAATCAGTTATTTATAAAGTTAGGTATAAAGAAAAAACACAAAGAATGAAATAACATTGAAGGCATTGGTACAAGAGGCAGTTTCCTGAACAGGATATCAATTGCTCAGGCTTGAAGAACAATTGATAAATGGGAACAAATGAAACTGCAAAGCTTCTGTAAGGCAAAGGACAGTGTCAAGAGGACAAAATAGCAGCTATCAGACTGGCAATGAATCTTTACCACTGCTACATCTGGCAGAGTGCTAATATACAAAATTTATAAAGTACTCAAGAAGTTAGGCACCAACAACCTAAAACATCCAGTTAAAAATGGGGTACAGAGCTAAGCAGAGAATTCTCAGCAGAGGAGGAATCTTTTTTCCCCAATTATTTACTAGGTATTTACTTCATTTACATTTCAAATGCTATCACCAAAGTCCCCTATACCCCCTGGCTCCCCTATCCACCCACTCCCACTTCTTGACCCTGGTGGTCCTCAGTACTGGGGCATATACATGTTTACAAGACCAAGGGGCCTCTCTTCCCAATGATGGCTGACTAGGCCATCTTCTGCTACATATGCAGCTAGAGACATGAGTTCTAGGGGTACTGGTTAGTTCATATTGTTGTTCCACCTATAGGTTTGCAGATCCCTTCAGCTCCTTGGTTACTTTCTCTAGCTCCTCTATTGGGGGCC
>NW_018392104.1:6412-7764 GCF_900095145.1 Mus pahari | reverse complement strand
AGATTTTTCTTCTATCTTGTGTATTCTATTACTTATGCTCATATCTATGGTTCCTGATTTCTTTCCTAGTGTTTCTATCTCCAGAGTTGTCACATTTTGGGTTTTCTTTATTGCTTCTATTTCCCTTTTTAGGTCTTGGATGTTTTTGTTCAATTCCATCACCTCTTTGTTTCTGTTCTCCTCTCTTTCTTTAAGGACTTTTACCTCTTTAGAAGTATTCTCCTGTTTTTCTTTAAGGACTTGTACCTCTTTAGCAGCATTCTCCTGCATTTCTTTAATAATGCCCTTCTTAAAGTCCTCTACCAGCATCATGAGGTATGCTTTTAAATCTGATTCTTGCTTTTCGGGTGTGTTGGGGTATNCTGGACTGACTGAGGTGGGAATGCTAGGTTCTGATGATGGTGAGTGGTCTTGGTTTCTGTTAGTAAGATTCCTACGTTTGCCTTTCACCATTAGGTGATCTCTGGAGTTAGTTGTTTTAGTTGTTTCTGGTTGGAGCTTGTTCCTCCTGTGATTCTGTTAGCCTCTGTCAGCAGTCCTGGGATTCCAGCTCTTTCCTGAGTCTCAGTGGTAAGATTACTCTCTGCAGGCAAGCTCTCCTCTAGCAGGGAAGGTGCACAGAGTCCTGGNATTCAGATCTGCCTCCTGGCTGAAGATGTAGGCCCAAAACAGGGCCTGTCCCAGAAGATGTGTTGGCTCTGCAGTTTATTCACTCACCTGCACAGATGAGCCACAAAGGGACCCTGGACACCTGCCACCTGCTCTGGCAGACAGAGTCCTCACAGGTGGCTACCTTTCCTCTGGTGAGGAAGGTGCCCAAATTCCTGGAGCCTGAAACAGTGTCTGTCCCAGAAGCTAGATTGCTTCTGTCTGTCCCAATGCTGTGAAGCTTCTGTGGTCCATACTCTCACCAGTGCAGACTGGAGCCTAGGGGAACCAGAGTAAAGATGGCCCCCTAACCAGCTCAGGCAGTGAGAGCCCTCCTAGGCAGACACCTCTCCTCTGGAGGTGAAGGTGCTTGTATATCTAGAGACAGAAAGGGGATCTTTCCCAGAAGCTGTGTTGCTTCTGCAGGCCGCCCCCCTCCTGGCAACTCTCCAGAGCAAAGATGGCAAAGATGGCTCTCTTACCAGCTCAGGCCTTGAGAACCCTCCCGGTTTACACCTCTCCTCTGGTGGGAAATGTGCTGGATGTCTGGAGCCAGAAAAGGAGTCTGTCCCAGCAGCTGTGTGGCTTCTGCAGGCTACCCTCTCCCTGGTAATGCACTGGAGCAAAGATGGCTCTCTTACCAGCTCAGGCATTGAGACCCCTCCCTGGAGGACACTGCTGGTCTCTCTCTCTTTTTTTTTTTT
>NW_018392104.1:3940-6147 GCF_900095145.1 Mus pahari | reverse complement strand
CACCATGTGGTTTCTGGGATTTGAACTCTGGACCTTTGGAAGAGCAGTCGGGTGCTCTTACCCACTGAGCCATCTCACCAGCCCACTGCTGGTCTCTTAATCACCTCTAATTTCTTAGCTCCAGCGAACTTGTCCCAGTAAGGACAAGTTTTCACTATAGTAGTTCTGGTATCTTGTTAATCACAGCTGATTCTTCAGGCCTAGCTAACCAGAACCACAGAATCTTCACAATCCAAAATAGCAATTGAACTGAAAAGAGTCTTTAATTTTCCCTTTCAAAATTCACAAGCCAGGCCTCCATCTTCTGCACTGATCTCAACATTATCTTCCAAGCTCCTACANAACATTTGACAGAGCTCTTAACATCAAATGGATCTTCTAACCCAAAGTTCCAAAGTCCTTCCACAATCCTCCCCAAATCATGGTCAGGTTGTCACAGGAATGCCCCACTATTCTGGTACCAATTTGTCTTAGTCAGGGTTTCTATTCCTGCACAAACATGACCAAGAAGCAATTGAGGGGGAAAGGGTTTATTCCTCTTACACTTTCCACATTGTTGTTTATCACCAAAGGAAGTCAGGACTGGAACTCAAGCAGGTCAGAAAGCAGGATCTGATGCAGAAGCTATGGAGGGATGTTCTTTACTGGCTTGCTTCCCCTAGCTTGCTCAGCCTGCTCTCTTATAGAACCCCAAACTACCAGTCCAGAGATGGCACCACCCGTAAGGGGACCTCCCCTCTTGATCACTAATTGAGAAAATGCCTTACAGCTGGATCTCATGGAGGCATTTCTCCAAGTGAAGCTCCTTTCTCTGTGATAACTCCAGTTTTGTCAAGTTGACAGAAAACTAGTCAGTACAGAAGTCTACAGACATAAAAGAAGCCCACAGAACACCAAACTGATCAGACCAAAAAAGAAAATTCTACTACCACATAATAATTGAAACACTAAATGTACATAACAAAGAGTGCTAAAAGTTACTCGGAAAATATGTCTCAGTAATATATAAAGGCCGATGTATTAGACATGGCTTATCAACAGGGACTTTGATAGTCAGAAAGACCTGAGAAGTTAGGGATCATGCAGTACCCAAGTGACTTAAACCCATCAAAATATTCAGATGAGAAAATTCAGAAGAGATATTCCATGACAAATTCAAATTTAAACAATATCTCTTCACAAATCAAGCCCTACAGAAAAAAAAATTAGAGAGAAAATGGCAACCCCACCAAAGGGGGTTAACTCCACCTAAGAAAACACAGGGACTAAATATTTTCATACCAGCAAAATCAAATGAAGGTTGGACACATGCCCACACACACACACACACACACACACACACACACACACAAACACACACACTGCCACCATCAACATCAAAATACAGGAACCATCACTTGTCATTAATATGCCTCAACATCAATGGACTTAATTTTCCAATATAAAGATACAGGCTAACAGAATGGATGTGAAAAAGAGATCCATCATTCAGCCATATGGATGAAAAAACATCAAGATCAAGATAGATATTACCTTAGAGTAAAAGGCTAGAAAAATATTTTCTAAGCAAACAATCCTAAGAAGCAAGCTGGAGTAGCCATTTAAATATCTAATAAAATAGATTTCCAACCAAACCTAATCAAAGGAGATGGACAAGGACTAATCAAAGGAAAAACTCACCATGATGGCATCTAAATTCTGGACATCTATGCCCCAATGAAAGGACACCCACATTTGTAAAAGAATATTACTGAAGCTTAAACCACACATCAAAACACACACATTAATGCTGGGATTCTTCTACACCCTATTCTCACCAATGGACCACTCATAGAAACAGAAACTGAACAGAGAAATAATGAAACCAACAGATTTTATGAATCAAACGGACCTTTTACCCAAACACAAAATTATATATGGTTTTCTCAGGACCTCAGGAAACTTCTTCAAAATTGATCAAGTAGACTTCATTCCTGACATACAAGGATGGTTCAATATATAACACTTGATCTACATAATCCACCATATAAACAAACTGAAAGGAAAAACAAACAACACAGGATCACCTGATTAGATGCTGAAATAGCCTTTGACAAAATCTAANACCCACCTTCATTTTAAAAGTCTTAGAGAGCTTAGGGATACAAGGTACAGGCAAACCTAAACATAATAAAAACAATATATAGCAAACCAATAGCCAACATCAA
>NW_018392104.1:0-3670 GCF_900095145.1 Mus pahari | reverse complement strand
TCCCAAAAATTCTACCTTGGAAATGCTACAGATGATAAACACCTTCAGCAAATTGGTAGGATATAAAATTAACTAAAATCAAAATCTGTAGACCCCCTTTATACAAATGATAAATGGACCAAGGAAGAAATTATGAAAAAACAGCTTTTACAATAGCCACAAATAATATAAAATATCTTGGTGTAACTGTAACCAAGCAAGTGAAATTTTTGTATGACAAGAACTTCATGTCCCTGAAGAAAGAATTTGGATATCTCAGAAGATGGCAAAGTCTTCATGCTCTTGGATCAGTAGTATTAATATAGTAAAAAAGGTCATCATACCCGAAGCAATCTACAGATTCAACACAATTCTCCTCCAAATTCCAACACAATTCTTTACAGTCCTTGAAAAAGAAAAAATGATCAATTTCATACATAAAACCAAATAAAACAAAAACAAAAAAAGTCAAGGATAGCTAAAACAGTCCTGTACAATTAGAGAACTTCCAGAGATATCATCATCCCTGATTTCAAGTCTTACTACAGAGGTATAGTAATAAAATCCACATTTTACTGGTATTAAGAAAAAGACAGGTTGATCAATGGAATTGAATAAAAACAGATGTAAATCCAAACCCCTATGGACAAATGATTTTTGACAAATAAGTCAAGACAATACAATGGAAACAGAAAGCATCTTCAAAAAATGGTGGCTGTCTAACTGAATATCTGCAGAACTCAAGGCCAAGTGGATCAAAGACCTCAACATAAAACCAGATACACTAAATCTGATAGAAGAACAAATGGAGAATAGCCTTGAACTCATTGGTACAGGAGACAACTGATAGTGCAAGATCTATAATAATAGGACCTCATAATACTGAAAAGCATCTGTAACACAAAGGAGACTGTCAGTAGGATAAAATGACAGCCTACAGAATGGGAAAGAATTTTTACCAACTCTACATCTAACAGATAACTGATATTCCAAAGAACTCAAGAAGCTAAATATCAACAAATACTCAATAATACATCACTTTTAAACAATTATCATAACGTTCCTGCTTTGAATTTATATAACAAGCAAATCCATAATAAAATTTTATGTTTATAGACTAAAGAGAATATGAGGATAATATTTCTTTAGGATTAATATATTGACTGTTATTTGAAGTAAAATATCATAATCAAGATTATTCCTCATATTAGTCACAGATAATAGTACATATATTTGTGTGTCTATACATGTTACAATATATGAGGCCTTGTAATGCATACATTCTTAAAAACACATTTCATTTAGTGATCAAAATATTTGAAATATATGATAATGGGTTTTTCATTTATGCTTCATTTTCTTACTTGAGAACCAAAAGGGAAATACATTTCAATTCCAAATATTTTTCTTTTTTTTTTAATTTTTAGTAGATATTTTCTTTATTTACCTTTCAAATGTTATCCCATTTCCTAATTTCCTGTCTGAAAATTCCATATCCCCTTCCCCCTCCCCCTGCTCACCGAAAGATCCACTCCTGCTTCCTGGCCCTGACATTCTCCTATATTTGAGCATAGAACCTTCCTATGACCAAGGGCCTCTCCATCCATTGATGACCAACTAGGCCATTCTCTGCCACATATGCAGTTACAGCCATGAGTCCCACCATGTGTTTTCTGTGATTGGTGATTTAGTCCTAGGGAGCTCTGGGGGTACTAGTTAGTGCATATTGTTGTTCCTCCTATGGGGCTGCAAAGCACTTTAGCTCCTTGGGTACTTTCTCTAGCTCCTTCATTGGGAAACCCTGTGCTCTGTCCAATGGATGCCTGTGAGCATCCACTTCTGTATTTGTCAGGCACTGGCAGAGACTCACAGGAGACAGCTATATCAGGTTCCTGTCATCAGGCTCTTGTTGGCATCTGCAATAATGTCTGGTTTTGGTGATTGTTGATGGGATGGATGCCAAGGTGGGGGCAGTCTCTGGATTGTCATTCCTTCAGTCGCTGCTCTGAACTTTGTTTCTGTAACCCCTTCCATGCGAATTTTGTTCCCCCTTCTAAGAAGGTTCGAAGTATCCACACTTTGGTCTTCCTTCTTGGGATCCAGGTGTTTTAAAAATTGTAAATCTAGTCTAATATCCACTTATCAGTGAGTAAATATCATGCATGTTCTTTTGTGATTGTGTTACCAAGCTCAGGATGATATCCTTCAGATCCATCCATTTGTCTAAGAATTTCATAAATTCATAGTTTCTAATAGTCACATAGTACTCTATTGTGTAAATGTACCACATTTTCTGTATCCATTCCTCTGTTGAGGGATACCTTGTTACTTTCCAGCTTCTGGCTATTATAAATAAGGCTACTATGAACATAGTGAAGCATGTGTTCTTATTTCCAGTTGGAACATCTTCTGGGGATATGCCCAGGAGAGGTATTGCTGAATCTTCCAGTAGTACTATGTTCGATTTTCTGAAGAACCATCAAACTGATTTCAAGAGTGGTTGTACCAGCTTGCAATCCCACCAGTAATGGAGGAGTTTTCCTTTCTCTACATCCTTGCCAGCATCTGTGGTCACCTGAGTTTTTGATCTTAGCCATTCTTACTGGTATGAGGTGGAAACTCAGGGTTGTTTTGATTTGCATTTTCCTGATGATTAAGGATGTTGAACATGTTTTTTAGGTGCTTCTAAGCCATTAGGTATCCCTCAGTTGAGATTTCTTTGTTTACTTCTGTACCACATTTCTGAAAAATTGGTTTTCTGGAGTCTAACTTCTTGAGTTCTTTGTATTACTTGGATAGTATAGCCCCCTATCAGATTTAGGATTGGTAAAGATCTTTTCCCAATGTGTTGGTTGCTTTTTTGTTTTATTGACAGTGTCCTTTGCCTTACAGAAGCAATTTTATGAGGTCCCATTTGTCGATTCTTGATCTTACAGCACATGCCATTGTTGTTCTATTCAGGAATTTTTCCCCTGTGCCCATATCGTTGAGGCTCTTCACTCACTTTCTCCTAGATAAGTTTCAGTGTCTCCTGTTTTATGGAGAGTTCCTTGATCTACTTAGATTTGACCATTGTACATGAAGATAAGAATGGATCGATTCACATTGTTCTACATGCTAACTGCCAGTTGAGCCAGCACCATTTGTTGAAAATGCTGTCTTTTTTCCGCTGGATGATTTTATCACCTTTGTCAAAGATCAAGTGTCCAAAAGAGTGTGGGTTCATTTCTGGGTCTTCAGTTATATTCCATTGATCTACCTGTCTATCACTGTACGAGTACTATGCAGTTTTTATCACTATTGCTCTGTAGTGCAGCTCGAGTTCAGAAATGATGATTCCACCAGAAGTGTTTTATTGTTGAAAAAATATTTTGCTATCCTAGAATTTTTATTATTCCAGAAGAATTTGAAAATTGCCTTTTCCAATCTGTGAAGAACTGAGTTGGAATTTTGATGAGAATTGCATTGAATAGTAGATTTCTTTTAGCAAGATAGCCATTTTTTTCTGTATTAATCTTGCCAATCCATGAGCAAGGGAGATCTTTCCATCTTCTGAAATCTTTAATTTCTTTCTTCAGAGACTTGAAGGTCTTCTCATACAGGTCTTTCACTTGCTTGGTTAGAGTCACACCAAGGTGTTTTATATTATTTGTGACTATTGTGAAGTGTGTTGTTTCCCTAATTTTTTTCT